>NW_026705232.1:0-50001 GCF_029867415.1 Vicia villosa
ATCATCTGAGCCAATCATTCGAGAGAATGCGAAAACATGGCTTGAAGATGAACCCCCTTAAATGTGCTTTCTTTGTGCAGGCAGGAGACTTCCTAGGGTTTCTGGTCCACAAGAAGGGGATAGAAATCAACCAGAATAAGACGAAAGCCATTATGGAAACAAAACCTCCTTCCACGAAGAAGCAACTGCAGTCCTTATTGGGGAAAATAAACTTTTTGAGAAGGTTCATCTCCAATTTAAGTGGACGCACACAAGCCTTTTCACCTTTGCTTCGTCTCAAAGAAGGCAAGTTTGAATGGTTAGCTGAACATCAAGAAGCTTTCGAAAAGATTAAGCAATACTTGATGCATCCTCCAATATTGGCTCCTCCGAATGGAAAGAAGCACATGCGCTTGTATATTTCAGCTTCGGATAAAACAATAGGTAGCATGTTAGCTCAGGAGGATGAAAATGGCATCGAAAGAGCCATCTATTATCTAAGTAGAGTACTCAATGATGCAGAGACTAGGTATAGTGCAATAGAAAAACTCTGCCTTTGTTTATATTTCTCATGTATTAAACTCAAATATTATATAAAGCCAGTTGATGTTTATGTTTCGTCCCATTGTGATGTTATTAAACACATGTTATCAAAACCAATATTACATAGTCGAATTGGCAAGTGGGCTTTGGCCCTAACTGAGTACTCGTTAACATTTCAACCCCTTAAGGCTATGAAGGGGCAAATTGTGGCAAATTTCATTGTTGATCATGCAGTGGTGGAAAGTTCTCAACAATATGTGGAATTGCCACCTTGGAAGTTATACTTTGACGGTTCAACTCACAAAGAAGGAACTGGCGTTGGAATATTGCTAATTTCTCCTGAAGGAATTCCAACAAAGCTTAAGTATAAGATAGAAGGCCCTTTATGTTCAAATAATGAAGCTGAATACGAGGCGTTAATAGCCGGACTTGAAGCTTTGTTAGAATTGGGGGCAACTAGAGTCGAAATTAAAGGAGACTCCGAATTGGTGATTAAACAATTGACGAAAGAGTACAAGTGCATCAAAGAAAATTTGATCATGTACTTTATCATAGTAAATAGGTTGCTTGAAAAATTCGAATATGTGGATCTGAACCATGTCCCAAGGTTGCAAAATCAGGAAGCAAATGATTTGGCACAACTAGCCTCAGGATACAGGGTGTCAAAAAACAAATTCAAGGAATTAATCCAAGTAAGAGGCAGAGCAATGGCTACGAAACTTTCGCCAAGTGATTTGGAAAACTCACAAATCGGGTTTGCTAACAAAGAAGAATTTGAAGTTTTGAACATAGACTCGTTGGCAGACACAGACTGGAGAAGTCCAATTGTGAATTATTTGAAGGACCCTTCTTCAGACACTAATAGAAAGGTAAAATATCGTGCCCTATCATACTTTCTGATGGGAAATGAGTTGTTCAAAAAGACTCCTGAGGGAGTATTGTTAAAGTGTTTGGGAGAAACGGAAGCTTACTTAGCTCTCTCGAACGTCCATAGCGGAGCATGTGGTGCCCACCAAGCATGGCACAAAATTAAGTGGCTTTTATTTCGATACGGGATGTATTGGCCTTCCATGTTAAAAGACTGCATAGAGTTCGCCAAAGGGTGTCAAGAATGCCAAGAACATGCAGGTATTCAACATGCTCCCGCAAATGAACTAAGTTCAATAATAAAGCCTTGGCCCTTTAGAGGATGGGCGTTAGACCTAATTGGAGAAATTCATCCCAAATCATCTAGAGGTCAAAGGTATATTTTAGTAGGAATCGACTATTTTACAAAATGGGTCGAAGCTATACCACTTGCGAATGTTTATCAAGAAGCCGTGATCGAGTTTATTCAAAAACATATTATATACAGATTTGGGATCCTGGAAAGTATAACCACAGATCAAGGATCAGTGTTTACTGGACGAAAAATGCAAGACTTCGCTAAGGAGATAGGCTTCAAGTTGTTTACCTCTACACCTTACTATGCTCAGGCAAATGGACAAGTCGAAGCAGCGAACAAAATCATAATTGGTCTCATAAAGAAACATGTAGGGAAAAAACCTAAAAGTTGGCACAAAACTTTGGACCAAGCACTTTGGGCTTGTCGAACATCTCCTAAAGAAGCTACGAACACTACACCTTTTCAACTGACATTCGGACATGATGCGGTGCTCCCAGTTGAAATATACTTGCAATCAGTCCGGATACAAAGACAAGCAGAAATTCCCCCTAACATGTACTGGGAGCTGATGATGAACGAACTGGTTGACTTGGACAAAGATAGACTTCGAGCCTTGGAGATGATAAAGAGACAGAAAGAAAGGGTATCCAGAGCATACAACAAAAAGGTGAAAGGTAAAACGCTTATTAATAATGACCTAGTTTGGAAAGTTATTTTACCTATAGATCGAAAGAACCAAGCTTTGGGGAAATGGTCCCCACACTGGGAAGGCCCTTTTCGAATCTTGAAAGTATTTTCAAATAATGCTTACGAGATAGAAGAATTAGCAGAAGATCGTAGGATCTTAAGGGTAAATGGGAAGTATCTAAAGAGATACAAACCAAGCATGCACGAAGTAAAGATTGCCAAAACGTAGATATTTAAGTAACACTACGTAAGCCAAAATGGTCAAATTTGCGCCAAAATGGCTCTGTGTCCAGGAAGCATTTATAAATAAAAACACGGAAAAAGATCTTCATTAATTGAAAAGCGAAGAGTACAAGCGACTTTGGTCCATATAGAACATCAAAGATTACAAAAGTGGAGCAGCAAAAAGAAAAGAACTTAAAAAGGAACTATCCTCTAGTTCACCCTATGGTCTAAATCTTCCAAAGATAGCGGATGAAGACCCTCTGCTTCGAACATGTTCATACGACCCGAATCCCGCATCCTTCGCACCACACCCTTCCTGAGGAACAAGTAAGATAAAAACCTCCCAAAAGGAAGGCAGCTGACTGAACCCTCGCGAGAGGAAGTTAAAGCAACAGTTTCCACAAGCCGTCTGAAGATCAACAACGGAAAGTTGATCTTCTCCCCTCTTAAAGCACAGGAGAGGAACTCCAAGTCCTCCACCATAATCTAGTTTTCATCACAGCTTCGTGGATAGAAGTTACCCACTAGAAGTTGATGCCAAATCCTAAGGAGTTTGGCGGTGTAAGGATCATTCTCCATGAGACTCGCCAATAGAACAGAAGTGGTCATGGTGAAACTGTTATCATCAAAGGTTGCTCCAGTGTTACTGCAGCGCAACAACTCAGAGATGGTGGAAGGCGTGATAGATATATCAGCCCCTCGAATGTTAGAAACTATAGTAGTTCTTCCTTCAGGATCAATGTGTAGGTACGCAAACATCCAGAAATCAGCAAGCATCTTAGGATAAACATTTCCTTCTAGAATTGATAGGTAAAAACCCATCTCCTGGTTCTGGAAAAGGGCACGAAGGCTGATCTGATGCCTGATGAATTCTTCTGGGCAAGGTTTGAACTCTTTTTTGATGAAAGTTCCAATGTTAGCATAGGTTAGGTTGTTGTTGAGTGCCATGCTAAGAGTTGAAAAAGTTTGAAGTTGAAAAGAGCACGAGAAGGAAGAAGAGAGTTCTGAAATGAAGGGGTAAAAAGAGTGTGAAGAGAAGAAAGGGGCACTAACCCTTTATATAGACAAGAGGAACGGTAAGGAAACGTTTTTGGTTTTAAATGATTGATTAGACTGCATTTGGTGTTTCAGAGGGAAGCTATAATTACTGCCGTTTCCCGCCCTTGGAAGTTGGAATGTAATCATAAAACTGATGCACGCACGTCTTAAAGAGACGTTTTAAGAAGAAATGACGTCAGCAAATAATGATGATTACGGCTAAGGGAAGGAGAAACGCCAAGTCTAGGGTTGCGAAGGGTAATCGAGCCACGTGAGGCATTTATTAAGATTACTGTGGCGTAAAAAAAGAAGATATCGGCAATATTGTGAAGTATGGCCAAACATTTACCATTGATCATTTCAGAGTAAAATGTGAATACATAGAAAGACAAGTTTGCATATATTCTGAAAAGGAACGATTACAAAACAAAGGATCGGTGCTACAAAGAAAAAATACAAAGCTCGAAGACAATTAATTAAAATCCTTGGGAAGGCTATCTTTGATCTTTGAATATTGAGCCTCCCACGAAGACATACTAAGCTCGAGTAATGCTCGTTGCCTCTTTAACTCTTCGATCTCTAGCACCAATTTCTGCGCAGCTTCGAAGTGTTGGATACCCAGCCGTGCTACTTCAGCTATCCTCAGATCATTGGATTGTTGAATAGTTGCTTGGCGAGACTCGGCTTCTTGTATCTTCTCTTCAAGTTTCTTAATCTCTTGCTTCCAAGATTTTATATTTTTCTCACACTCATCATATTCTTCTTGTTTCTTCAGACGCTCCATCCTAAGAGCGTCACCCTTGTTGGTTGCCTCAGTGGCGGCTTTCCATGACGAACTATGAGAGGCCATTTTTGCAGCAAGCTGTTCATTAACCTTGTTCCGTCGAAGAATGTTAGCCTGAAGCTGGTCGAGTAATGAGCCCAGAAGTACAATCACATCTGAGACCTCTTTCGGAACTAGGAGCAAATCCACTTTTTTCAGGAGTTGCTTCAAGCCATGACATTTCATGGAATCCTTGCTCAAGAATTCGACGAGGTTCGTTTCGAAGAATTTTTCCCTTATTTGATGAAGGAGGCTGGAGATATCCTCTTTGTCTCCAGACTTGGCCTGAACAGTGGGAGAAGCTTCAGACGTGAGAATTGAAGTGCTATCAATGGTCATCATGGTTTTGAGAAAGCTGAGAGGATCAGTTTGTTTAAGTTGCTCCAATTCTGAAGGAGTAGGTATGGGTGGAGTAGTTTCAGGAATAACGACAGTGTTGAAATTTGAGTTTCCACAGGGGTCAGTTTCGACTAACTTGGAGGTTTCTTCTTCGACACCTTGATCAGATACGGTGTCCTCACTCCCAATCGATGGTACTGCTGCATTCTCTTCACCTAGGAATTGACCCTCCTCACCCATACATGTGTCTTTGCGAATAGGAGGAGAATCATCAGTCGAATGGCTTACTTCAACAGGAGATGCAGTATTGATAGTGGCAAGAGGGGTGACATCTTCAAGGACTGGTGAAAGTACATGAGAGATGTGCTGAGAGGCATCTGCAAAATGAGAAAATATGGGTAATTATGGTGCGAGAGTTGCAGGAGAATCATTTGATTTAAGCAAGAGACTTCTTGGCTCACCTTGGGGATTACCAAGGTCAATTGCAGCATTGAAAGAGTTGAAGTCAGAAGTAGCGGTTCCAATATCATCCTGAAATCATAAGGTGACATTAACTTAATCATTCGAAATAAAATTCATAGAAATGATTATGTTGTAAAGACCCAGATACCTTAGCTGCATTAGTGGCTGGACTTGAATTATGGCTTTCCATCACTAGAGCGTTACTAGTGGCTTTCAAAGGTGATTCTTCAGAAGGCGCTTTATCACTCGAAGAGGTAATCTTCAAAGGTCCAGGTTTTTTCCCTTTGCCCGCAGGAGTGGTAACCTTTTGTTTCTTCTTGGTCCCTTGTCTGGTACGAGGGGGAGATTTGTCGTCCCCATCTGAAGCAGCATCTGAAGTAGCAGTTGGAAGAGTCTTTCGCTTCGAAGATGTCGGAGGCTTCGAACTCTGAAGGGAACAAAATACATTAGAAGAGAAAATGAGCGTTATCCGTAAACAACGTGCAAATTGGAATTTGAAGGACGTGTGTACCGTGGGTTTCACGTCAGTTGTGACAGAGTTACTCTCACTTGGTTTCTTGCTCTTCGAGGCCTCAGAATCTTTCTGCACAGGAATGGTTTTAGCCTTTCTCTTGTGAGCAACAGCTGTAACAAAGATGGAAATTATTATCTTAGTAAGGGATAGAAAAGTCAGTCTAAAATTAATTAGACCCAAACCTTCGGGTATTGGAGTCAAGACACGAACGTGTTTTAGATCTATATGAAGATGCCCTTTGAAGGTATCCAGGGTATGCTTAGTCGGGACCACTCGTTCAGCGCGTTTTTTGGTACTCTCTTGAAGAATTTTGAGAGCATTCCCACACACGAACCAGTCTGGGAAAGGAGGACTTAATGTTAGAACAAGATTTGTTCTGATCAATTATCTTAGTTTTGATGATAACAATAATATGAATTTTGCTTAAGATAATATGGTACTCTAATCCAATGCAATTTCCCTTTCAGGAAATATATAAAGAGTACGCATAATTCAGCGCTCAGAAGCTTTGTCTCAAGGGTTCAGCATGCAACATCAGAACATGGTCTGGCAAGACATCAGAAGATGGTCGAAGCAGAATCAGAACATGGGTCTATGGAAGCATCAGAAGAACATGAGATCAGAAGCATTGAAGCTCAGAAGATGGTATCACGCTCAGAAGCACTTCAAGGTCAGAAGATCAGAAGATGCTATGCACCAAGCTGTTTGACTCTGATGATATTCAAACGTTGTATTCACAAACATCAGATCAGAAGGAAGTACAAGTGGCAAGCTACGCTGACTGACAAAAGGAACGTTAAAAGCTATTAAAGGCTACGTCAGTAGACACAGCGTGAACAAGGCTCGAGGTAGTTGACAAAAGCGTATAACATTAAATGCGATGTTGTACGGAACACGCAAAGCATTAAATGCATTCAACGGTCATCTTCTCAACGCTTATAAATATGAAGTTCTGATGAGAAGCAAGGTTAACGATCCTGAACAAGATATATTCAAAAACACTTGCTGAAACGCTGTTAAAATCAAAACTCAGAATCTTCATCTTCATCAAAGCTCACTACATTGCTGTTGTAATATATTAGTGAGATTAAGCTTAAACGTTAAGAGAAATATCACAGTTGTGATTATCGCTTTTAAGAAGCATTTGTAATACTCTTAGAATTACATTAAGTTGTAAGTAACTAGAGTGATCGTGTTGATCAGAATACTCTAGGAAGTCTTAGGAGTGAACTAAGCAGATTGTAACTAGAGTGATCGTGTTGATCAGTAGACTCTAGAAAAGTCTTAGAGGGTATCTAAGCAGTTGTTCCTGGAGTGATCAGTGTGTGATCAGAAGACTCTGGAAGACTTAGTTGCGGACTAAGTGGAAAACCATTGTAATCCGTGCGATTAGTGGATTAAATCCTCAGTTGAGGTAAATCATCTCTGCGGGGGTGGACTGGAGTAGTTTAGTTAACAACGAACCAGGATAAAAATAACTGTGCAATTTATTTTTATCTGTCAAGTTTTTAAAGCTACACTTATTCAAACCCCCCCTTTCTAAGTGTTTTTCTATCCTTCAATTGGCATCAGAGCGCCGGTTCTAAGGTGCAAGCACTTAACCGTGTTTAGAAAAGATTCAGGAAGAGAAAAACGCTTCAGTAAAAGATGGTTGATGAAAGTGAAAGGACTACACCTACACCTGCATCTACATCTGGCTCTGCTGAGCAATACAACGGTAACAATGGTTATACTAGACCGCCGGTATTTGATGGTGAAAACTTTGAATACTGGAAAGATAAACTGGAAAGTTACTTTCTGGGTCTAGATGGTGATCTATGGGATCTTCTGATGGATGGTTACAAACATCCTGTAAATGCCAGAGGCGTAAAGCTGACAAGGCAAGAAATGGATGATGATCAGAAAAAGCTTTTCAGGAATCATCATAAATGCAGAACTGTTTTGCTGAATGCTATCTCTCATGCTGAGTATGAGAAGATATCTAACAGGGAAACGGCATATGACATATATGAGTCCTTGAAAATGACTCATGAAGGAAATGCTCAAGTCAAGGAGACTAAAGCTCTAGCTTTAATCCAGAAGTATGAAACCTTCAAGATGGAGGATGATGAAGACATTGAAAAGATGTTTTCAAGATTTCAAACTCTTACTGCTGGATTGAGAGTTCTTGACAAGGGATACACCAAGGCTGATCACGTAAAGAAGATCATCAGAAGCTTACCCAGAAGATGGGGTCCTATGGTGACTGCATTCAAGATTGCAAAGAATCTGAATGAAGTTTCTCTGGAAGAGCTTATCAGTGCCTTGAGGAGTCATGAAATAGAGCTGGACGCAAATGAGCCTCAAAAGAAAGGTAAGTCTATTGCATTAAAATCCAATATCAAGAAATGCACTAACGCTTTTCAGGCTAGAGAAGAAGATCCTGAAGAATCAGAATCTGAAGAAGAAGATGAACTGTCCCTGATCTCCAGAAGGCTAAATCAACTCTGGAAGACCAAGCAGAGGAAGTTCAGAGGCTTCAGAAGTTCAAAGAAATTTGAACGTGGAGAATCTTCTGATAACAGAAGATTTGACAAGAAGAAGGTCATGTGCTATGAATGCAATGAGCCTGGACACTACAAGAACGAATGTCCAAATCTTCAGAAGGAAAGTCCCAAGAAAAAGTTTCATAAGAAGAAAGGTCTTATGGCAACCTGGGATGAGTCAGAAGATGACTCAGAAGATGAGCAGGCTAACTGTGCGCTGATGGCGACAGAAGATGACGGATCAGAATCTACATCAGAATCAGATTCTGAAGAGGTATTTTCTGAACTTACTAGAGATGAGTTAGTTTCCGGTCTAACTGAACTACTGGAACTCAAGTCGCAGATTAGTCTCAAATACAAAAAGCTGAAAAAGCAATTGAATTTGAAACAAAAAAGCTTGAGTTGGAAAATTCTGAATTAAAAGAAAAACTTTTAAAATTATCCAATAATGTTGGATCTCCTTCTGATTCAGAAAAATCCACTCCTAGTCTAAACCATATTCTGAAAGAATATGATTTAAGTTTCAGGAAGTTCTTATCTAGAAGTATTGGCAGAAGTCAGCTAGCTTCTATGATATATGCTGTGTCTGGAAACAAAAAAGTTGGCATTGGTTTTGAGGGTGAAACCCCATACAAACTTGAACCTGTTGATGAAATGAAAATCACATACAAGCCATTGTATGATCAGTTCAAGTATGGCCACTCCCATGATACTAGGCACACTTCACATGCTCAAAGCTTTCACATAACACACACCAAAAAGCATGTGACACAACCTAGGAAATATCATGAAACTCACATTAAAAATTATCATGCTGTTCCTCCTATTGCTTACAATGTTAAACCCAAGTTCAATCAGAACTTGAGAAAATCTAACAAGAAAGGACCCAAGAAAATGTGGGTACCTAAGGATAAGATTATTCCTATTGCAGATATCCTTGACTGCAAAAAGGACAAAGCACAACATGTCATGGTACCTGGACTCTGGATGCTCGCGACACATGACAGGAAGAAGGTCTATGTTCCAAGACCTGGTGCTTAAGTCTGGAGGAGAAGTCAAGTTTGGAGGAGATCAGAAGGGCAAGATAATTGGCTCTGGAACTATAAAGTCTGGTAACTCTCCTTCCATTTCTAATGTACTTCTTGTAGAAGGATTAACACATAACCTCTTATCTATCAGTCAATTAAGTGACAATGGTTATGATATAATCTTTAATCAAGAGTCTTGCAAGGCTGTAAATCAGAAGGATGGCTCAATCCTATTTACAGGCAAGAGGAAGAACAACATTTATAAGACAGATCTGCAAGATCTTATGAGTCAGAAGGTGACTTGTCTTATGTCTGTTTCTGAAGAGCAGTGGGTCTGGCTCAGAAGATTAGGTCATGTTAGTTTGAGAAAGATTTCTCAGATTAACAAACTGGATCTGGTCAGAGGACTCCCTAATCTGAAATTCAAATCAGATGCTCTTTGTGAAGCATGTCAAAAGGGCAAGTTCTCCAAACCTGCATTCAAGTCCAAGAATGTTGTTTCTACCTCAAGGCCATTAGAACTCTTGCACATTGATCTGTTTGGCCCAGTCAAAACAGCATCTGTCAGAGGGAAGAAATATGGATTAGTCATCGTAGATGATTATAGCCGCTGGACATGGGTAAAATTCTTAAAACACAAGGATGAGACTCATTCAGTGTTCTTTGATTTCTGCATTCAGATTCAATCTGAAAAAGAGTGTAAAATCATAAAGGTCAGAAGTGATCATGGTGGTGAATTTGAGAACAGATCCTTTGAAGAATTCTTCAAAGAAAATGGTATTGCCCATGATTTCTCTTGTCCTAGAACTCCACAGCAAAATGGGGTTGTAGAACGAAAGAATAGGACTCTGCAAGAAATGGCCAGAACCATGATCAATGAAACCAATATGGCTAAGCATTTCTGGGCAGAAGCAATAAACACTGCATGCTATATTCAGAATAGAATCTCTATCAGACCTATTCTAAATAAGACTCCCTATGAATTGTGGAAGAATAGAAAGCCCAACATTTCATATTTCCATCCTTTTGGATGTGTATGCTTTATTCTGAACACTAAAGATCATCTTGGTAAGTTTGATTCCAAAGCACAGAAATGTTTCCTTCTTGGATATTCTGAACGCTCAAAAGGCTACAGAGTATACAATACTGAAACATTGATTGTAGAAGAATCAATCAATATCAGGTTTGATGATAAGCTTGGTTCTGAAAAACCAAAGCAGTTTGATAATTTTGCAGATTGTGATATTGATATATCAGAAGTTGTTGAGCCAAGAAGCAACGCATCAGAAGCAGAGCTTCTCAGAAGCAAAGAATCTGAAAATCAAGTATCAGCTTCTCTGGAGGATCTAAGTATTTCTGAAGAACCATCTGTCAGAAGATCATCCAGACTCATCTCTGGTCACTCAGAAGATGTCATTCTTGGAAAGAAGGATGATCCAATCAGAACAAGAGCATTCCTTAAGAAC
The DNA here is from genome assembly GCF_029867415.1 of Vicia villosa. Lineage (NCBI taxonomy): Eukaryota > Viridiplantae > Streptophyta > Magnoliopsida > Fabales > Fabaceae > Vicia > Vicia villosa. Next base: position 10,795 of record NW_026705232.1, read on the forward strand.
AATGCAGACTGTCAATTAGGTCTTGTATCTTTGATCGAGCCAACTTCTGTTGATCATGCTCTAGAAGATCCTGACTGGATAATTGCTATGCAAGAAGAACTGAATCAGTTTACAAGGAATGATGTTTGGGATCTTGTTCCTAGACCAGATGGATTCAATATAATTGGTACAAAATGGGTCTTCAGAAACAAGCTCAGTGAGAAAGGTGAAGTGGTAAGGAACAAAGCCAGACTGGTGGCTCAGGGTTATAGTCAGCAAGAAGGGATTGATTATACAGAAACCTTTGCACCAGTGGCCAGGTTAGAATCTATTCGTCTATTAATTTCATTTTCCACTCAACATAACATCACTCTTTATCAGATGGATGTCAAGAGTGCCTTCTTAAATGGTTATATAGATGAAGAAGTTTATGTCCATCAACCTCCTGGTTTTGAAGACTCTATGTCTCCTAATCATGTTTTTAAACTTAAGAAATCATTGTATGGATTGAAACAGGCTCCCAGAGCTTGGTATGAACGCTTAAGTTCTTTCCTTCTGGATAATGGTTTCACTAGAGGAAAAGTGGACACTACTCTCTTTTGTAAAACCTTTAAAAGGGATATTTTAATTTGTCAAATATATGTAGATAATATTATTTTTGGAACATCTAATGCTACACTTGGAAAGGAGTTTGCTAAGTCTATGCAGGCTGAGTTTGAAATGAGCATGATGGGAGAACTCAAGTATTTCCTTGGAATACAAATAAATCAAACATCAGAAGGAACGTATGTTCATCAAACCAAGTATGTGAAGGAACTTCTGAAGAAGTTTAATCTTCTAGACTGCAAAGAAGCCAAAACTCCTATGCATCCAACATGCATCCTAGGTAAGGATGAGGTAAGTAAGAAGGTAGATCAGAAGTTATACAGAGGTATGATTGGATCTCTTCTATATCTGACTGCTTCTAGACCTGACATTCTGTTCAGTGTTTGTTTGTGTGCTAGATTCCAATCAGATCCTAGAGAATCTCATTTAACTGCTGTTAAGAGAATTCTAAGGTATCTGAAAGGTACTACTAATGTTGGCTTAGTTTACAGAAAATCTAAAGAATACAACTTAGTAGGATTCTGCGATGCTGATTATGCTGGAGACAGAATTGAAAGAAAAAGTACTTCAGGAAGTTGCCAGTTTCTTGGAAGTCATTTGATCTCTTGGTATAGCAAGAAGCAAGCAACTATTGCTCTATCAACAACAGAAGCAGAATATGTCACTGCTGCTGGTTGTAGTACACAGATGCTCTGGATGAAGAGTCAGTTAGAAGATTATCAGATATTTGAGAGTAACATTCCTATATTCTGTGATAATACTTCTGCTATATGTTTATCTAAGAATCCTATTCTTCATTCAAAAGCTAAACATATTGAGATTAAACATCATTTCATAAGGGACTATGTTCAGAAGGGTGTTATATCTTTAAACTTTGTTGATACAGACCATCAATGGGCTGATATCTTTACAAAACCCCTGGCTGAAGATAGGTTTAAGTTCATTCTGAAGAACATCAGTATGGATTTATGCCCAGAATGAGAAGATGAGAAGTTCTCATGTATGAGTATCTTCTGAAATGAAAATGGATTATTTTTTTATATCAGAAGTTCTGATTGAAATCTTTTAGAAATTATGATTCGGTTATTACTAACGTTTCATTGTCTAAGTTGATTCAGAACCTCTTTTAAAGCAAAACAGCTGTTACGTTTTTATCTCGGGATGGTAAACCTGTTGTTACTATTCGTGGATAAACGTGCGTGCAGTTGAAGGGACACCGACCATAGGTAACTGTGCTAGTCACCTCATTTGTCTTTATTATCTCTCCTCACGTCACGTAACATTAAATGCTTTTCATCATTCGTTTCATTTTATTTTTTTTTAAATACTCTTCAAACTCTTCTCTTTCCCTCTCTCTTTCTCTATCTCTTTGCATTTCTTCATCAAGTTTTTCTCTCTCTCTTCCGTTTTCGTCTCTTGCTCATTTTTTTTTAAAAACCTAGCGTTCACCCTAAGCCTGTTGAAGATCTATGACTCAAAGGCGACAGATCTCTGCATATCTCGGGATGGCTCTCCTAATACCTCTCAAGTCAGACCTCTTCTTTGATGTTGTTATCAACTTTCACCCAAAGACAGAAGACTTTCTTGAGTTATGGGAGGAGGTTAAGAATGATATTCTTAACTTCTATGTTAAGGGAAAGCCCCGTTTGCAACATTAGCTCTCTGTCTGTGAACTGTCCCTCTCTTCCTCTTTGGTCACTTGGATCTCTCCTACAGTGGAGGTTCTAGTCTGGAAGACAAGAGTCCACAGGGATTCTTGATGGGTTGACACAGAGCGTGTCCTGCTAGGGTGCTGTTTTTAATTTTTGTAGTGATTTCCTCTTTGGAAATCCTTTTTTGTATTTGCTAGGAATGTTTCTCATCTTGTTAAACATAGGAACTTCTTGTAATATCTTTTGATTATTAATGAAAAAGTTTCTTTGCTTTTACATTCCAGTGATTTTATTTGTCGTTTCATGCATCTGAATCTGTTGAAATTTTCTTTTTGATGTTATGACAAAAAGGGGGAGAAGATAAATGATAAATGATTTGATTAAATCTATCAGTTGCTGGGTAAAGTTCCCACACATTCACTAACAAGAACTGCAAGTTCTACATGGTTTAAGTGTTTTGCAGGTATAAAGAAGTGAAGAGAATCTTCAAAGCAAAAAGCAAACACGAGAAGCAAAACCATGGAAACTGAAGCAAGCCGAGTGCTGTCAAGCTTCAGAGATCAAAAGCAAGAAAGAAGAATGAATCAGAAGCACTATCAGAAGCACTGATGATAGAATTTGATCCATATTTGTCTATTTGCTCTAACAAAATTCTATTTGCTCTGATACATATAATGTTATGGCTCTGATACATTATTTGCTCTGATACATTATTTCAGCCTATATGGCTCTGATTCATATAATGTGTTCTAACATACATTTTATGTTCTAACTCGTTCATGCTGACTTTTGTCGTTTAGTTTTTGTTCTGTAACATTTCAGGATGTAGAGATGCTCAGATGATGCTCTGGTACATTCAACAATGTTCTGATACAAATCTAGCATGAAGTGATGTTGGTAGAAATTCAAAGCTCTGAAGCTATCCGAGGGAAGCAGAAATCAGAAGCTGCGAATGTTCTAAAGATCCAGAAAACTCAAGTTCTGAAGCTGTCCTGAATGGAAGCAGAAATCAGAAGCTGTGAATGTTCAGAAGATCAAAGAAATTCAAGTTCTGAAGCTGTCCTGAATGGAAGCAGAAATCAGAAGCTGTGAATGTTCAGAAGATCAAAGAAATTCAAGTTCTGAAGCTGTCCTAGATGGAAGCAGGAATCAGAAGCTGTGAGTGTTCTAAGGATCTAAGGAAATTCTAGTTCTGAAGCTGTCCTATGGAAGCAGAAGTCAGAAGCTATGAATTCTCTGAAGACAAGAAGCTTATATGATCGTCTCTACCGAAATAATCAGGGAAGTCTTTTATTAAAGTTCTTCGAGTATTTATTTCAGGGGGAGATTATTTATCTCAGGGGGAGATTGTTAATCTCAGGGGGAGACATATTCATATGCTTATGCTATAGCTGTGTAATTTGTCTTTTGCCTACTATTCTTTCTGATCGCAAATTCATATCATTTATATATGTTTTTGTCATCATCAAAAAGGGGGAGATTGTTAGAACAAGATTTGTTCTGATCAATTATCTTAGTTTTGATGATAACAATAATATGAATTTTGCTTAAGATAATATGGTACTCTAATCCAATGCAATTTCCCTTTCAGGAAATATATAAAGAGTACGCATAATTCAGCGCTCAGAAGCTTTGTCTCAAGGGTTCAGCATGCAACATCAGAACATGGTCTGGCAAGACATCAGAAGATGGTCGAAGCAGAATCAGAACATGGGTCTATGGAAGCATCAGAAGAACATGAGATCAGAAGCATTGAAGCTCAGAAGATGGTAACACGCTCAGAAGCACTTCAAGGTCAGAAGATCAGAAGATGCTATGCACCAAGCTGTTTGACTCTGATGATATTCAAACGTTGTATTCACAAACATCAGATCAGAAGGAAGTACAAGTGGCAAGCTACGCTGACTGACAAAAGGAACGTTAAAAGCTATTAAAGGCTACGTCAGTAGACACAGCGTGAACAAGGCTCGAGGTAGTTGACAAAAGCGTATAACATTAAATGCGATGCTGTACGGAACACGCAAAGCATTAAATGCATTCAACGGTCATCTTCTCAACGCTTATAAATATGAAGTTCTGATGAGAAGCAAGGTTAACGATCCTGAACAAGATATATTCAAAAACACTTGCTGAAACGCTGTTAAAATCAAAACTCAGAATCTTCATCTTCATCAAAGCTCACTACATTGCTGTTGTAATATATTAGTGAGATTAAGCTTAAACGTTAAGAGAAATATCACAGTTGTGATTATCGCTTTTAAGAAGCATTTGTAATACTCTTAGAATTACATTAAGTTGTAAGTAACTAGAGTGATCGTGTTGATCAGAATACTCTAGGAAGTCTTAGGAGTGAACTAAGCAGATTGTAACTAGAGTGATCGTGTTGATCAGTAGACTCTAGAAAAGTCTTAGAGGGTATCTAAGCAGTTGTTCCTGGAGTGATCAGTGTGTGATCAGAAGACTCTGGAAGACTTAGTTGCGGACTAAGTGGAAAACCATTGTAATCCGTGCGATTAGTGGATTAAATCCTCAGTTGAGGTAAATCATCTCTGCGGGGGTGGACTGGAGTAGTTTAGTTAACAACGAACCAGGATAAAAATAACTGTGCAATTTATTTTTATCTGTCAAGTTTTTAAAGCTACACTTATTCAAACCCCCCCTTTCTAAGTGTTTTTCTATCCTTCACTTAAAGCCACACCAAAATCAGCACTTGGTAGTGGAGGGAATTTTGGAGGATTAAGTTTAAATGCCACTTCATAACGTAGTTCTGGTCGAACAGACGGGGGCAATTTTAACTTACCCAATTTTGCAGAAAACTTTTCACGTAAAGTAACAGCAGCTTCGTGAATGGTCCGACTAAGGTCATCAGGCCTGTAGATAGTTTCAAAAAAATTTGGAAAGGCTTGGATTTCTTTAATATGAGTTGAAGTACCTTTGCGGAATTTATCCTGCACAACAGCAAAAGCTTCAGTTAGTTCTCGAGTAAGGCCTTCGACATCATAGATGTGTGTGGTATAATAATCTGACCACCATTGTTGAAAATCTGGTGTGGTATAGAAAGCAGGTACAAAAGAGATAGGTGCAAGTTTGAAAATATCAGTATATTTGGCTATTTTCGCTTCACATTCCTCTTTGGTTAGGTATAAGGTGCGGAAGCACATGTGGTTCCTTTTGTCATACAAGCACTTGGGTTTCACTTGGACCAAGCCAAACTGTCTTGACACAAGATTTGGCTGATAGCAAACGAGGATGTATTGACCTTTGGAAGGTCGAAGGCGATAATAGAATAGCCTTGGGATAAGGAAAGCTTCCCAAATAGCCAGAGACTCAGCTTGATGTTCCGGAGATGTTACAGGAAACTCTTGAGTAAACCATTCAGGACCCACAGTTCTTCGTACAAATGGGGCCATCGAAGAACTGAACTGGTAACGTTTAGCAAACATCATTATATATGCTAAAAAATGTTCACGAAGTTTCCCAGTCTCTTCTTTTGGGGTCAGCAAGGCCAATCGAGTCCCTTCGACAGTTCGATCTTTGATTTCTGGAATTTCTTTGTTAACGATGCCCCGGAACGGAAGGTGAGCCTCAAAAGTGGTATTAAGCCATAGTTGTAATAACCAGAAGGGACCAGCGAAAAGAAGAGATCCTGTTGTGTAAGTCTTTACAAGGTCTACGGCTTCACTAAGGTTTTCGTAAAGAAATCCTAGAATCAATTCGCTCAGGTTCAGTTTCTTTCTATCGTGTAATTGATTAGCCATGCATAGATATCTTTTTGCTACTTGTATGGATCGAGAGCAGAAAACACATCTCGAAAGCCATAGTGCCAGAAAAGCAATATGTTCTACGTCAGAGACTTCAGCATTTGTCTGATCATGGTATTGCTGGATGAAAGCAGTGTAAGTAACTGTGGCTTCATTGAAGTTGATGGTATCAACATCCGAGACATTAGGGTCAAAAGTTTCACCAGTTGGTCGAAGCCCTGTGATGGCAGCTACATCGAAAAGGGTTGGAGTAATCATTCCGCATGGGAGATGAAAGGTATTATGAGAAGCGTCCCAGAAGTGGATTGACGCTACTAACATGGTTTGGTTATACTCTAAACCAGTCTTAGACAACTGAATGAGATCGTAAATCCCTAATTCTTGCCAGAAAGAGGCCTTTTGTTTCTCCACTTTGTTCAACCAAGAATAGTATAGTTCTGGATCTTTTGCTAAAGGGATTGACCTAAAAACCCTTACAAAATTGGTTACATAATCTAACCTAATTTTCTCTAAGACTAGGGGAGGCGTAGTCGAAGCTTCTCCTGTAGGGTTAACATCTTCTGAGATGGGATTACCTTTGTCATCTATTTTTATCTTGCTCACCAGAGGCCTAGTTTTATAATACGCAGGAAAGAATTTATCTAATGAACTGTTTTCTCCTGATAATGGGCCCATGAAAGCACAAGTCTTTTCAGAAAGTTCAAAAGGGATGATTACCTGAGAAGCGTAAATAGCGTGTTCTTCCGCAGTATTCGGTTTGGGTATGTATTCCTGATTCCCCAGTTGTGTAGGTTTCTGAAGCTTCAGAATTGGTTGGAGAACGTTTGAAGAAGACGCCATTGAAAAATGTTGATTTGAGGAAGAAGTTTGAAGAAACTGAGCACGTTGTTTTCTGGAGAGAGTTTGAATGGAACTGAAAGGAAAAAGAAAGGAAGAGACTAGGTATTTAAAGGTTTAACGGGAACCCTTTCAAACCTTTTGGGTAAAAACTGGAGGACACGCGGCAAGTGTTGATTTAATCCAACGGCGGTCGAACAGTCACCAGCTTTATTCCTAGGATATAGGAGTAATGATCATAAAGTAAGGTCAAGACGTGGGAACACAACTGTTGAGAAGACGTTTCTGAAAGTGATAAGACGTTTTGGAAGTAGAGTTTTAATTGATTATGACGTCAATTATTAGTCTTGGGACTCTAAGAAAGCAAAACGAAATCCCATCGTGGCAAGAAACGCCTATTTCTTTCGTTTATCGAAACAGGCATTTATTGGGGGCAATTTGTTGGCTGGAGATTTCGTTTGGGAAGATTAACCTTCGAAAGCTTGAATTCGAAGAATGATGATTACTGAAGACCATCTTTGAAGATTTAAGAATGGCTACTGTAATACGGTGAACTGACTTTTATCGAAATGTCGCGGTTAAGCATGAGTCGCCACCGACTTTTATTTTATCCAAATATCGGAAAGGCTAAAAGAAACAGGAAAACACCTTTTAAAAAGATTTGAGTTCGGGGGGTAATTATGCAAAGGGAAGGTGTAAGGCACCCCTTGCATCCATGGTTTTCCATGGGCTCTTAATTGCTTTGCTCTTTTTGTTTCAGAAATGTAGAAGAAAAAAGAATAGGGACTTTAGCTCGTAAATGAGCGTAGCCCTTTTGAAGGTTTATGAGAAAGAATATAAAAAAACTTTAGCCAGAGCAAGGCAATTAAAAGCAATTACCTTAAACTTAGATGATAGGTCTCTTTTAGCCTTTCAGGGGAAAGGGTCTATCCTTGCCATAAGTGGGCAGGAAGCCTTCCATTTGGAGGTTAAAGGGTCGTCGAATCATCCTTGGCCATAAGACTGTCCCATGCCATAGGAGGGCAGGTAGTCTAAGGTAAGGACTAGAATAAGCCTTATTCGTAGGCAGCCAGAAGATACCTCAGCCTTTTCCGTAGGCAACTTCCGAGGGTCGAGGTCATGTTAGTGTATCGAAGGCAGCATCATTAGGGACCATGACCTTTAATCGAGGCAACATGGCTGAGGTATCCTCGTATTCGAGGGACTGGCTATTCTGCACAAAATACAAGGCAACAAGGCAACAAGGCAACAGGCAACAAGGCAACAGAGAGGTTACCCAAAAGCGTGCGTGTGTGCACCAATCATGTGATTATATTCAAATATATTATCTTGTAAATTTGGTGATTCTATGTTCAATTTAAAAGTTACACTCCCTAGGATTACTAACCACGCATTCAAATAATATAATCAAAACAGATATGGGGGAGGGAAATTGTAACCAGCGGATCCCTTAATAGGGTTTGACACAAGTAATAATAAAAATAGAATAAGAATAGGGTTTAGGGTTACCAACGACGTAGCTTTGGCATTTAAACCCTGAAAAGAAAAAAAAGCAAACAAAGGAGGGTGAGTGCATTATCAATTCGGAGGCAAACGGGATTAACCCTAAAATAAAGAATAAATAAATTAAAAAAATAATAAAAGAGACAAAGGCACTTAGCTCTGATTTGATCTGATAGGGTTGGCAGAAAGCCTCGGAGTTAATCCTGAAAAATGGCAAAGGCTGAGGAAAGATGAAGGCAAAACAAACCCCTGATTTTAAAAGAAAACAAAAATAGACTTTAATTTTAAGGTACTTAGCTCTGGGTTCTTGATCGGGCGCGTTGTCGGAGTGAACCATGTCGATAACCCTGAAAAGGCAAGGCACAAAAGAAAGAAAATATTTTCAGTGTATTATCAATCCTGGTTAAGATTCAAATGGAATATAATGATAAATCAATATAATTAATTATTGGTCTTGCGACCTAATTAATTAAATCGAGGCGAAAAACTAAATTGAGTAAAAATAATTTTTTTGGAATTTTTAGAATTAAAAGAAAATACATATGAATTTTTAAAGATTTAATTAAAATAAATAAAGTCATTTAAACAAATATTAAAAGGGAAACAATTAAATAAATAAATTAGATAAATAAACATATAAAAGGTTTTTATGAAATCTTATATAGTTTTTATGTATAAAAATAAAATTAAAAATAAAAACAATCATATATATATATATATATATATATATATATATATATATATATATATATATATATATATATATATATATATATATATATATATATATATATTATAAATAAGATAACAAGGTTGTGCAATAAAAAATAAAAAAAAATTAGAAATTACTTAGCTTTTGATCGTGTGTGGCGCAGGCCTGTGGTATATGGTGAGCTTGCGTTGAGAGACGTTGGATCTACAATGGGAGAGATCCTAGGGCTGTTGGCTGATGGCGCACCACGCGCGTGTATACCCTCGTCACGCTGGATCTGCAAGTGATATCAACCAAAGAAATAGTGTGCAAAAATAATGTCCCAGGGAGGGATCGAACCTACTCACTGCTGATTCATATCCATGCGCTTCAGCCAATTGCACCACTAATGCTAGTTGAAAATAAATTGAAACAAGAATAAGATATAGGAAAAACGATTTTTTTAAATATACCAAACGCGCGCTTCCCAACTCGTCTTCCTCGTTGGATTTTTTGGAAACGCAGACACTATAGGCAACGGTTTTGTGGTGTTCCCATAGACCTGTAATCATTGAAAATCCACAATAAATGATATAAATTCAAGATAAATGCATAGAACGAATCAGATTCGCCTCCTGATCATGGCTAGAGTCATAGTTTCGTCTAATTTTGCCCGGTTTGCAAAGCCCCAATTTAGAAGCTTTGAAACCTAACAATGGCGGATTGTGGATTCTGCAACAAAACTCAAATCAAAGCATTCAGATACGTTGTAAACATGAAGGAAAGCACAAACATACCAGTAAATCACGTTTATGGTTTGTGAAATTGCGAAATCGAAAAATAAAGAAAGTCACGCAAACCGTGAGTGCGTGAGACGTGATTCTGAATGCTATAGGCTTGGGAATTGATCTGAATCGCTTCAATATCTCCCAAGGATTGCGTTTTGATGATCAAAAGCTCTTGAATCTTCCTGCAATTCCGAAACCGATTTTGATTTTTCCTTGAGTTTTGTTGAAGTTTTTTCACGAGTTTCTTTAGCAGCAATCCTCGTAAAAAATCCTCCCTAATGTCTTGTATTCCCTTAGTACTTATAGGACCTTGATTTAGGTTAACAAAATTGGTCCATATCTTTTGATTTTGCAACATTGGATGCCATGAAATATTGAGAAGATTTGATAAAAATTTGAACCAAATTTTACCAAAATTGGCCGATCCTCCCTTTGCACATTTTTTGAATCATTATGGACCATTGGATTGGATTTGGAATTGATGGTGGAGATTGTTTTTCAAATATATCCTATTTTTTATAACTTTATTCACATTATTTGATTTTTTAAAAAATTAAATAAATAGAATATTAATATGAAAATAGGTTTTAGTAGCTCTTGGGCCTCCTTTAGTCGTATGAAATAGGATTTGGCAAGCCCATTACTCAAAAATACTCATTTGGCCAATTAGAGTTTTATGCACTTTCACTAATTTTTCACCAACTTGCGCAAGCCACAACTCTTTCAAAAATTATCATATGGAGGCGTTATAGGACTTTCTGGAAAGCTCAAGGAGTCCTCTACAAGGCTCATTGGAAGCTATTTTGCATTTGATAAGTTTATCTTGATGATATGGCTCCTGACAAAAAAACAGATTTTTGCGATCTTCTTGAAGGACCTGTTTGAATTTGTCTAAGAGAAATAGCATGGGCAAATTTTGGGGTATGACAGCTGTCCCTGTTCAATTTTCTTAAACCTGAAGATGTAGAGTGGTTTGTATGCCAGTCGGTATCTGAAGGTGGAAGATGATTGAACACTAGAATACCAAGAAATTTGCCCTAGCTGAAGTAGGGACTTTTGTCGGATATGGGCTTGAAGATGCCATCCAGGTGTTTCGAGAAGATGTGTGATGGAGATGGGCTTTAAGATGCCATCCGTCTTGATATACTTGAGAGTCAGAATGTGTCATACGTTAGACTGGGTCTAGCTTGCATCCTCAGATGTCTGGAAAACCGTGTGTTAGGTCGAAGAATAAGTCGTGCGTTAGACTATTTTCAATTGCATCCTCAGATGTCTGGAAAACCATGCGTTTGGTCGAAGAATAAATCGTGCGTTAGACTATTCTCAATTGCATCCTCAGATGTCTGGAAAACCATGCGTTAGGTCGAAGAATAAATCGTGCGTTAGACTATTCTCAATTGCATCCTCAGATGTCTGGAAAACCATGCGTTAGGTCGAAGAATAAATCGTGCGTTAGACTATTCTCAATTGCATCCTCAGATGTCTGGAAAACCGTGCGTTAGGTTGATCGATAAGCCGTACGTTAGACTACCCAATTTGCATCCGTAGATGTCTGGAAGACCGTGCGTTAGGTCGATGGATAAGTCGTGCGTTAGGCTTTGAATAAGATTCGAATCTTTGTAATGTACCTGTCAGATAATATTTACTTGGTAACAATGTCAGTTTTATGCAATGTTTATGATGTATGTAATGAATGAGATGGAGTTCTCAAAATAAATGGAACGCTTTGTATGTTATGTATGAATTGTAATCGCCTGCAATGTATGAATATGCATGTGATGTATATGATGCCTGACTGATGTTGTTCTGAGAAAATAAATCTCTGTATCATTTGATTTGATCTTGTTTTGAAGAGATGTAGCCGGGGATTTATGACTTCTGCTTGGGGATGAATAGTAATTTGATGGATCCTGACTGGGGATGAAAGATATTAGTAAGCCATGTTGGAGAAGAACAAAGTGTCGGTGGTGTTGAAGATGTCAACTCTGTTGGGGAGCCATGTATTGGTCGGGACGAGTATGTTTGAAGATATCTTCTTGAAGGATTGCTCTGTGGGGATGTGATTTTATGAACCTGGCTCTGTGGGGGGACATGGGTGTCTTGAGAGTTGCCCCCAGTATTATAGCACTTGCCATTCCTGGATCTGTGTTGATTAGAACATGCCAATGAGTATCGATCGAAGATGTCAAACTAGACTTGCATAGATTTGCCCCAGATATTAGGGAATTTGGAAAGATTAGCCTCGCGAGGACTTCGTGAGATGTGCACTATGGGTGACATGCCCCTAGCAATTATAAACTTAGGACGATGCCCCTGACTGTTTTTGCTTTTGAGATTCTCGGAATCTTGCCTTGATTGCTCCAGATTGATCGAGAAATAGTTTGAAACCCAATTGGGATGTATGCCTTTTGATTGTTAGACATTTGAGAGATTCTCGGAATCTTGACTTGATTGCCCCAGATTGATTGGACAAAGCATGTCATGCCCCTTGTATATGTATGAGACATGGCTTCTCGGAGTAATCTTGTCTGTCGGGATAACTTTCAGTCATTAGTTGTACCCTGTGCAAGTTCTTTCTGATGCTAACATTAGAAATTATGTAGCAGAATATGTTTAATAATGAATTCATGAGATGCAATGCATACGTTTGTCTTGAGTTTTTGAAAAACCTTTAAAACATGAGATGTAAAAACACGACACTTGTAAAAAAAATGATATTTGTAATAATGTGATGTTTGTAAGAATGAAATACCGACTCCTCGTTTTTGGTAAACCTTAAGGAGTCCGGATACCTTTTTAGTGACAATATACTTTCGAACTAACCATGCTTCAATTAGGACTTTCAAGGGTTGTAACGTGGCTTGGTTCACGGTTTAAGAAACAAAGGATAAAGGCTCAAAATTTGATTGTACCCACCCCTCTTCGTGATGATCTTCAATCCTAAGCTCAGTTGATTTAACTTATGCATTCAGGTTCCAAGAGACTTTTGGATTTGCACCTTTGATAATGATGATGGTTCACAAGCAGAGAGAACTTTTGAGATGGTAATCACTTCTTCCTTTTGGTAGTCACAACTTTGAGTTGTTCAAGAATTTATTGACTTCTCTTTTTTCATCTTTTTGATATCCCTAACTTTTGCCTGAACTGTCTATCTTGAGCTTACAGTCAGCGGGATGCCTTGATTTTTGCCTAAGTCTTCTTTTTTATTTTTGACTTAGCAGGCTTTTCTTTGTATATATGTTTTTTCATTTTTTTTTTCTTTTTGAAAGATATTGACTGCCTTGCTTAACGATTGATGAACCATCATTGGATTTTGATTGACATCTCTAACACTTCTTTGATGTGTGCGGATGAACGCTTGTGATTGAAGTCTTTGTTGAAAGGCGTACTGAATGATTCTCTTAAAATAGAATGCATAGCCAAATTAACTGAGAACTACCCTGCCCCAGGTTATATTCAAGGGTTTTAATTAGTACAAGAAAGAAACTTCTACTTCTTAGGCTCAAGGGGTTGACGAGGGATTAACATCCTTATATCTCCACTGTTTAGGAATTGAAACAATGCCTGTACATCGTCAGCATAGTCCATTCAAAAGCATACTGTATGAGGTTGTGGTATCGTTTTCGTCATCCTCCCTCAAAAGGTGTACAGCTTTAGCAGGAGTTGAGTATCACAAAACATATGCACAGTAAAGACATAATTTAAAATGAGTGATAACGAAATAATGTATTCAAGACAAACATATGCAATGTACTGATGATAATTATTAAAACAGATAATGTCTATCATGATTCGAATGTTTAAACAAACAGAATAAAGTTTGCGCATGAAAGTAAATCTAATGATTAAAAGTTCATCCACTTAGACATTAATCAGTCTTGTCGTGATTAGGCATAGGAGCGGTGATCACCACAGGGGTCTTGGGATGATTGAATTCAATTTCACCAGCATCGATCATGTCTTGGATCTTATTTTTCAATGGCCAGCAATCATTAGTGTCATGTCCAGGACTATTGGAGTGATATGCGCACCTCGCATCGGGCTTACAGCTAGGAGCAGAAGTGTTGGGCTTTATAGGAGGATTCCTCAAAGTAATTAGCCCCTTCTTCAGCAATTGTTGCAATGCTTCGGCCAGAGTCATGTTGATCTTTGTGAATTGACGCTTAGGTGTATCTGACTTGTGTCTTTGTTGCGGAACTGGTGTAGAGATCAGAATTGTCCCCACAGATTGGTCGTGTTCATTACGACCTTTCAGATTGTACACAGTATTAGCCATATGAGGTTTTTTAGGTGAGTTGAAGTCAATGATCTTGTCATCAATGAGGTCTTGAATCTTGTGATTTAATTGCCAGCAATCCTCTGTATCATGACCAGGACTATTCGAATGATAAGCACATCTCGCATGTTACTTGTACCCAGAAATAGGATTAGCAGGAAATGAATATGGAGGCAATAGAGTTATCAAGTTCTGATTGAGCAGTTGTTGCAGAACTTGAGACAGCGGCATGGGTAACAGAGAAAATGATCGCTTAGGCATGGATCTCCGATTATCTTGACCACCTTGATGCTTATGTTGATTCTTCCCCTTCTCGATCAAAAGTGACTTTAATTCTTCTTGTCCCTTGGCTAAGTGAAAAATTATTTTCTGGAACTGGTTATTCTGAGCCTGAAGATTTTTGACTGATTGCTCGAGATTCATGATGCTGAAATAAACAGCGAGGAGGTGAGAAACCTGTGGTAAGAAACCTGTTATGCGATGTTATGAATGCAAATGCAATGTTTTCAAGGATCTATAGGAATTTAGTTAGCAACATTAAAATGGTTTGGTCGCGTCTTTGTCTGAAGAAATCTGAACTTTGTCTTTGAACGTCTTTCTTTGAGAATCAAGCTCACCATACCGAGTGGGTCATCGCCTCTGATATGGGACACTTCTGAATTTGAAGGTACATGGCAAGGGAAAAATAAATCCTCTTGCCCCTTGATAGGTGTCGAGTCTCTGAATCGGAAGGCATGTGGCTAGAGGAAAATGAATCCTCTTGCCCCTTAGATGGGAATTCAGTCCTTGATAATAGTCCCTGAAATTGTGCGCCCTAAATCTCTAAGATCCTTGAAAGGGTTAGTTAAATCATATTATGCTTATGATGTCATGATGTTATGCGAATGCAATTCGTTAGACTTGGTGCAAGATGGTAAGGACAAACAAGTCCTTTCAACAAAACCTGCGAGGAAATGAAGGTTAGTAGCAAACACAAACAAGTCACACAAGTCACACAATTTTTGGCTTAAGGCTTGCATAGAGTCTGATCAGGTGTCCCTCCCAAGGGTATTTCTATGGATAAGGAGATTTCAGCAACGGGTTCTACCGAGTTACCCAGAATTGTCAGCCCTCCTAAAGCACCCTCGAACATGATACATACATACCATGCAATGATACTTTGAGAAAGAACCTATCTGAGTTGTAGTATCGGGTAGCGACTATGCTCTCAACATACATCAAGAGTAGTCCCCCCACTACGTTCCTAAAAGTCAGGATGGGTTAAAGGTTACTAAAGGTCCTTAAGCTCCGACTCACCCACAGGTATCCACATGAACCTCCCTCATACAAGAGAAGCATGTAAACACCCATAGAGGCCTAACTTAAGCGTGAACTCTCATATTGACCAATCCTCCACATACATGAAGGAGGTCGCCATGACTATGCCACTTCCTATCTTAAATGTACTTGAATCCGGGTGTAGGATTCGTCCTTCAGTTAATTCCCAAAACAACCCTGAAAAATAAAGCAAGCAAAGCAAACAGTAGAATACAATTAAGTGATCCTAAACTTTTAAGGTAACCCCTCTTTTATAAGAAAATTCTCCCCAGCAGAGTCGCCAGTTCTGTAATACGGTGAACTGACTTTTATCGAAATGTCGCGGTTAAGCATGAGTCGCCACCGACTTTTATTTTATCCAAATATCGGAAAGGCTAAAAGAAACAGGAAAACACCTTTTAAAAAGATTTGAGTTCGGGGGGTAATTATGCAAAGGGAAGGTGTAAGGCACCCCTTGCATCCATGGTTTTCCATGGGCTCTTAATTGCTTTGCTCTTTTTATTTCAGAAATGTAGAAGAAAAAAGAATAGGGACTTTAGCTCGTAAATGAGCGTAGCCCTTTTGAAGGTTTATGAGAAAGAATATAAAAAAACTTTAGCCAGAGCAAGGCAATTAAAAGCAATTACCTTAAACTTAGATGATAGGTCTCTTTTAGCCTTTCAGGGGAAAGGGTCTATCCTTGCCATAAGTGGGCAGGAAGCCTTCCATTTGGAGGTTAAAGGGTCGTCGAATCATCCTTGGCCATAAGACTGTCCCATGCCATAGGAGGGCAGGTAGTCTAAGGTAAGGACTAGAATAAGCCTTATTCGTAGGCAGCCAGAAGATACCTCAGCCTTTTCCGTAGGCAACTTCCGAGGGTCGAGGTCATGTTAGTGTATCGAAGGCAGCATCATTAGGGACCATGACCTTTAATCGAGGCAACATGGCTGAGGTATCCTCGTATTCGAGGGACTGGCTATTCTGCACAAAATACAAGGTAACAAGGCAACAGGCAACAAGGCAACAGAGAGGTTACCCAAAAGCGTGCGTGTGTGCACCAATCATGTGATTATATTCAAATATATTATCTTGTAAATTTGGTGATTCTATGTTCAATTCAAAAGTTACACTCCCTAGGATTACTAACCACGCATTCAAATAATATAATCAAAACAGATATGGGGGAGGGAAATTGTAACCAGCGGATCCCTTAATAGGGTTTGACACAAGTAATAATAAAAATAGAATAAGAATAGGGTTTAGGGTTACCAACGACGTAGCTTTGGCATTTAAACCCTGAAAAGAAAAAAAAGCAAACAAAGGAGGGTGAGTGCATTATCAATTCGGAGGCAAACGGGATAAACCCTAAAATAAAGAATAAATAAATTAAAAAAAATAATAAAAGAGACAAAGGCACTTAGCTCTGATTTGATCTGATAGGGTTGGCAGAAAGCCTCGGAGTTAACCCTGAAAAATGGCAAAGGCTGAGGAAAAATGAAGGCAAAACAAACCCCTGATTTTAAAAGAAAACAAAAATAGACTTTAATTTTAAGGTACTTAGCTCTGGGTTCTTGATCGGGCGCGTTGTCGGAGTGAACCATGTCGATAACCCTGAAAAGGCAAGGCACAAAAGAAAGAAAATATTTTCAGTGTATTATCAATCCTGGTTAAGATTCAAATGGAATATAATGATAAATCTATTTAATTAATTATTGGTCTTGCGACCTAATTAATTAAATCGAGGCGAAAAACTAAATTGAGTAAAAATAATTTTTTTGGAATTTTTAGAATTAAAAGAAAATACATATGAATTTTTAAAGATTTAATTAAAATAAATAAAGTCATTTAAACAAATATTAAAAGGGAAACAATTAAATAAATAAATTAGATAAATAAACATATAAAAGGTTTTTATGAAATCTTATATAGTTTTTATGTATAAAAATAAAATTAAAAATAAAAACAATCATATATATATATATATATATATATATATATATATATATATATATATATATATATATATATTATAAATAAGATAACAAGGTTGTGCAATAAAAAATTAAAAAAAATTAGAAATTACTTAGCTTTTGATCGTGTGTGGCGCAGGCCTGTGGTATATGGTGAGCTTGCGTTGAGAGACGTTGGATCTACAATGGGAGAGATCCTAGGGCTGTTGGCTGATGGCGCACCACGCGCGTGTATACCCTCGTCACGCTGGATCTGCAAGTGATATCAACCAAAGAAATAGTATGCAAAAATAATGTCCCAGGGAGGGATCGAACCTACTCACTGCTGATTCATATTCATGCGCTTCAGCCAACTGCACCACTAATGCTAGTTGAAAATAAATTGAAACAAGAATAAGATATAGGAAAAACGATTTTTTTAAATATACCAAACGCGCGCTTCCCAACTCGTCTTCCTCGTTGGATTTTTTGGAAACGCAGACACTATAGGCAACGGTTTTGTGGTGTTCCCATAGACCTGTAATCATTGAAAATCCACAATAAATGATATAAATTCAAGATAAATGCATAGAACGAATCAGATTCGCCTCCTGATCATGGCTAGAGTCATAGTTTCGTCTAATTTTGCCCGGTTTGCAAAGCCCCAATTTAGAAGCTTTGAAACCTAACAATGGCGGATTGTGGATTCTGCAACAAAACTCAAATCAAAGCATTCAGATACGTTGTAAACATGAAGGAAAGCACAAACATACCAGTAAATCACGTTTATGGTTTGTGAAATTGCGAAATCGAAAAATAAAGAAAGTCACGCAAACCGTGAGTGCGTGAGACGTGATTCTGAATGCTATAGGCTTGGGAATTGATCTGAATCGCTTCAATATCTCCCAAGGATTGCGTTTTGATGATCAAAAGCTCTTGAATCTTCCTGCAATTCCGAAACCGATTTTGATTTTTCCTTGAGTTTTGTTGAAGTTTTTTCACGAGTTTCTTTAGCAGCAATCCTCGTAAAAAATCCTCCCTAATGTCTTGTATTCCCTTAGTACTTATAGGACCTTGATTTAGGTTAACAAAATTGGTCCATATCTTTTGATTTTGCAACATTGGATGCCATGAAATATTGAGAAGATTTGATAAAAATTTGAACCAAATTTTACCAAAATTGGCCGATCCTCCCTTTGCACATTTTTTGAATCATTATGGACCATTGGATTGGATTTGGAATTGATGGTGGAGATTGTTTTTCAAATATATCCTATTTTTTATAACTTTATTCACATTATTTGATTTTTTAAAAAATTAAATAAATAGAATATTAATATGAAAATAGGTTTTAGTAGCTCTTGGGCCTCCTTTAGTCGTATGAAATAGGATTTGGCAAGCCCATTACTCAAAAATACTCATTTGGCCAATTAGAGTTTTATGCACTTTCACTAATTTTTCACCAACTTGCGCAAGCCACAACTCTTTCAAAAATTATCATATGGAGGCGTTATAGGACTTTCTGGAAAGCTCAAGGAGTCCTCTACAAGGCTCATTGGAAGCTATTTTGCATTTGATAATTTTATCTTGATGATATGGCTCCTGACAAAAAAACAGATTTTTGCGATCTTCTTGAAGGACCTGTTTGAATTTGTCTAAGAGAAATAGCATGGGCAAATTTTGGGGTATGACAGCTACTGACGGCAATGTTTCAAGAAGGATGTCTAAGTTGGAACGAAAGAGAGGAGTGTTAATGCTAGCACAAAAGGCACTTTTTGCCAAGACTTAGACAATTCGCGGAAAATTGCATGAAGTACTGAAGCTTAGTGTATTTCCGCATCAATTTCGAATATAGCTATACTGCCACGCGTCGAAAAGGACTCGAGCGGGAAGATTTGAATTGCGAAACGGTTTCCATAAACTGCACATCGACAGATGGCGTCCCCAGGGTTCTCATGGATAACGTGGCATTAGATTATTGTACGGCCGTTAGGGTCGAATTTAGTATAAATAGGAGTCTTAATGATAGGATTTCGTGTGTTCATTTTGTACAAATCACTCACATATCGCTCAAGTATCAAGTGTTAAGAGAAAGAGTTCGCTGAGAAATGTACGTATGACACCATCAATTTGAATACATGTGTATTTACTTTTATCAAATGTCTTTTAGTTTCTTTACTTCTTTTTCCCTGTTTATGCTTTTACTTTCAAAGTCATTTAATTTCCATGTACTTTAATTTTCTTGCAATTTACAATTTCGCAATTTACATTTTTTCTCTTATTACGATTTATGTTTCAAAATTACACTAACTTATGCAATTAGCGTCGTATCAAATGATTAACCATTTGAACATAAATTTCTTGAAATCAAAACAAACAGGTATGAACCAAATCACATTAATAAACCTTTTGTTTGACTATGTCCTAGGATCAATCTAGTCGATCCTGCGAGTAACCAAATCATATTTATTATAGTTTGGAAGACTAGCGGTTGTTTACCGGAAATCACCGTAAACACCGAGCCAAACACGAAAGTTGTAGATATCTTCGAAACAGTCGAGGCAACGCGGGAACTTAGCTCATATCACCTTCCAAATAGGACTTGCGAATTTTCTCGTATTTACACTGTTTAAACCATTTTTCACACCTTATCTTCTTAAACCCATGAAAACTCTTTATTATTTTTCTTCAATTTTTGTATGACGAAATAAATGTCTTGGATAACTTATAACTCAAATAAAGAGGGCAAATTTTGGGGTGCAACAGCTGCCCCTATTCAAACTTCTTGAACCTGACGAGTGAGAAATGAAAGTTTCGAACCGTTGAGGTGGAAGGAGATTGAATACCAGAATGAACTCGAAAATTTGCGCTCTTGATCAATAGAAGATTCCATCTAGCAATAAGAAGGAATGTACCACCCCGCAGGCAGGGATAAAAAACTTCAATTGATTTGGGCATCGAGATTAAGTAAGCCTTCATCTGATCTGACAACTTCAGGGAGAGGGAGACTCTTCTGATTTAAACATCAGGATGAGCGCCTGTAATGATTAGGCGAGTTGCTCTCAGAGAGACATTATAATCTGGATAACTTTCCTGCATAAAGAAACAGATATGATATGCTTTATGCATGATGCATGTATGAATGTATATGGAATAACGCTCCCGAGAGGGAAGGCGCTATACGTTCAGAAAATGCAATGCGAATGATGCATGATTCAAACGCCGCTTGGGGAAGCAACAAAGGAGCACTGAATTGCTGAAGAAGTCCCGGAGAAAGTACAGAACTCTGCGGGGAAGACAAGATGAGTGACCTGAAGTCACTATTGCGAGCTGGCAAAGATGGATCAGAAATCTGCTGTAGACGATCAAATCTGGACGGGAGCTCTGGTTGGGGAATAAATCTTGCTTGAAGATAAGAACATCCCACTAACTTGCTTGGCGAATACCCTGGAAACTTCACTGGAGAAGCAAATTCTTGACACACTGGGGATGAGGAGATAAGAGCAAGTCGTGAAGATAACTCTGATGAGGAGTGACACACTTGTTGGGGCATAAAGCGTTCGCTGGGGAAATCCTTGAAGAATACATGTTGAGGATGCAAGTGAAACTATTTTGAGGAGAGAAACTCAGTAGGGAATATGAATACTCCCACATAGCGATCTGCTAGGGAAATGAGAGATCCGCTGGGGATAAGGATCTTAGCATAAGAACCTTTGTTAAGGCAACTCCACTGGAGAACAAGATAACTCTCCTGGGGAAAACAGGTCAATCTGTTGGGGAGAGAAACGCTCTACTAGGGAGAACGAGGAATTCGGGTAAGAGACCTCATTAAGAGTTTGTCGGGGAATCAGATATCGTCCAATCATGACTCAAATGGGGAGAAGACATTCCACCGGGAATAAGACTTCTGGAGCATGGAGAATGCATCAAGATGTGCTTTACTGAGGATATGATAATCTTGGAACAAAAAAAAAAGTCTCATTCGAATATACTCCGCTGGGGAGTGAGAATCTCTCGTTAGGAAGCACTCGGCTGGGCAGTGAGAATCTCTCATGGCTACGTCCGTCAACATGTTGATGTGATGCGCTCAAAATGATGTACCCACAACGGGAAAATGCAAGAGCAAACAGATTGTCAGCCAACTGAGCTTTGAAACTTTCCAAACAAGCAATGGATTCAATGAGCTGATAGGCAAGCAATGATTAGAACCCCAAACAAGTATCGGTCGGAGCATCAAACAGGCATTAGTTCTTCAAGGGAACGCCACCAAGAAGTGGGATTAATGGGTCAAGCAAGTGTTGACTTCAAAGGGACCAAACAGGCATTGGCTTTCATAGTGTTCTGCATATTCGTATTGATTGTAAAGATGCCAATCAAGTAATGGGCTTACAGACACATTGGAGTGTATATGACAACTATCTACAACTGTTGGAAATCCATGACACGAAGGTCGGAAAGACAACGAATGGTTGTAAACTCACGACTCGAGGGTCGGAAAGGAATCAAACTCACGACGTGAGGGTCGGAAAAGAATCAAACTCACGACGCGAGGGTCGGAAAAGAATCAAACTCACGACGCGAGGGTCGGAAAGGAGGTAAACTCACGACACGAGGGTCGGAAAGGAGATAAACTCACGACTCGAGGGTCGGAAAGGAACCAAACTCACGACGCGAGGGTCGGAAAGGAGATAAACTCACAACACGAGGGTCGGAAAGGAGATAAACTCATGACACGAGGGTCATAAAGGAGATAAACTCACGACACGAGGGTCGGAAAGGAGATAAACTCACGACACGAGGGTCGGAAAGGAGATAAACTCACGACACGAGGGTCGGAAAGGAGATAAACTCACGACACGAGGGTCGGAAAGGAGGTAAACTCACGACACGAGGGTCGGAAAGGAGATAAACTCACGACACGAGGGTCGGAAAGGAGGTAAACTCACGACACGAGGGTCGAAAAGGAGGTAAACTCACGACTCGAGGGTCGGAAAGGAGATAAACTTACGACTCGAGGGTCAGAAAGGAGATAAACTCACGACTCGAGGGTCGGAAAGCAAAGGAATCACAACACGAGGGTTGGAAACTCACGACTCGAGGGTCGGAAAGCAAAGGAATCACAACACGAGGGTTGGAAACTCACGACTCGAGGGTCAGAAAGCAAAGGATTCACAACACGAGGGTTGGAAACTCACGACTCGAGGGTCGGAAAGCAAAGGATTCACAATACGAGGGTTGAAAACTCACGACTCGAGGGTCGGAAATGAATCAAAAGGAATTCGATGTCCACATGACAAGACTCTGGTTGAGAGATACCAATAAGCAACGGTTGCAACCTTTGGAAGGCATTTGAAAATCGCACTGAAATGCAAAGAGATGCCACTAAAGATTGGACTTTCAGCTTCTGGCTGCTGAGGATGACGACCCTGACGGTTCTCAAGTTCATAAGTTGTTTAGCTCACACCTGAACTTTAAACTGAACACCTCCCAATAAGGATAAAATGCCAATGCATAGTGTCTTGCCCCAGCCTGTAGGGACTTTAAAGAAATTCATCTCGTAAGGACTTCTCGAGATTTGTGTTATCATAGCCAACTTGCCCTAGTATCATGAACTTTGGAACCATGCCCTGATTGATCAGTGTTGGAAGTAGTTTCAACTACGCTTGGGTGAATGCCCCTGATTGCTTAGCACTTTGAGAGATTCTTCGAATCTTGACCTGATTGCCTCAGATTGAGTGAAAACTTGCTCGACAAAGTATTCAAATGCTTTTGTACCCCTGAGGGTGATTAGACTTTGAGATTTTATTACCTCTGATCAACGGAGTTCTGAAGACAACTTGCCCTTCGGGAGGAATAAAACTTTTCATCTGAAGTTCATGATGGAAACTTTCTTGATGTTAAGCACTTGTTCACATGCAAAGAATGTTTATTATGAGAAATATAATTCTAATGCAAAGAGCATGTTCGTCTTGAAGTTTAAAGAAACTTTTTGAAAGGATGTCGTAACATCGATTTTTTTGTGAAAGAAAGATGGTGTGATACCAACTCAAGCGTTTAGCGGATCTCCTAGGAGTCAGCTTACCGTATTCTCGTGTTTAGTCTGCTTTCGAATTAACCCTGCTTCAATTAGGACTTTTAAGGGTTGTAACGCGGCCAGGTTCACGGTTTGAGAAAAAAGGATTTTTAGGCTCAAAATTATTTGGTGCCCACCCCATTCATGATGTTCTCCAGTCCTAAGTTCAGTTAACTTGACACGAGCATTCATCTTTCAAGAGGAGTTTGGAAATGATTGAGGAGTCAATGAGGTCTTCTGGACACGGCCGTCACTTTACCTTTTGTTTTTGGTGTTTGATCACACGACTTTGTTCTTTGTTGAGGATTCTTATTTTGTAATCCTTGTTTTGCTTTCTCTTTTCCTTTCTTTTTTGTTTCCCTAAATTTTGCCTGGACAAATTCTTTTGAATTTTGAGTTGGATGTCCAGCGGGATGCCCTAACTTTTGCCTAAGTCACATGTTTTCAAGTTGTTGACTTAGCGAGCTCTTTTTCTTCTTTTTTTTCTTTCTTTTATTTCATTCTTTTCTTTTGAACAAGTCGTGTGATCCTGAATCTCAGATTTGTTGGATGTGATTGTGACTGCCTGAGTCATTGATTGATGAAGGATTACCATTGTGGTATCGTCATATTTTGACCTCCTGATGTGAGGGATAAACCACAGCGGTTTGGATGTTGGTCTTGACCTCCTGATGTGAGGGATAATTTTGATGTCTCGACCTCATGAGGTGAGGGATAAATTTGATGTCTTGACCTCCTGAGGTGAGGGATAACTGTTGTGGATTTGGCTTTCCTCAATCTGTTGAAAGATAGCCATTGTTGTATCTTTAGATGTGTGCTCCTGATGGATTTTGAATGCTCGATCAGGTCAACTGAATACTACCCGCCCCTGGGTTGAATGTTAGGTTTTTTTTATTTTGAGAAAAGAAACTCCTACTTCGAAGGCTCAGAGGGGTTAACAAGGGTTTCACTCCCTTATATCTCCAGTGTTTGGGAATTTGAAACAATGCTTGTACATCATCAACAAGGTTCTACTCAAAAGCATACCATTTGAGGTTTTTGGTATTATGTTCATCATTCTCCCTACAGAGTTATCGTGCTTTATTAACAAGAGTTAAGTATCACGAAAAGCATATAAAAACATATAAGAGCAAAAGCGAATGGATTTTTTCAAGACAAACATATCCAATGCATTATGATTATAGTTCAAAAACAAACAAGTTTTGCATGCAACAGTATTGAACAAATAAGAAAGATTACACATGAACATGCATGATGATTTAAGAAACCAACGTTGAGGAGATTCTCTCCGTATGGACCTATTGCTTCAGAAGATCCGCTAAGTCAAATGAGAACTTTAATTCTGGCCTTCAGGTGCAAATGTGATAGCCTCTGAATCAATCAGGTCTTGTACCTTGTCTCTAAATGAATGTCAACCTTCAATCAGATAACTAAATGCCCCTAGAGTGGAAAGCACATCAAGCATTACGTCAGAACACTTTAGATCACTTCTTGGAAGAAGATTTCGGCAAAGTCATACAGAAGTTGCAAGTGTCCAGATTTTAGGGATTTGAGCCATGCAAGTGGTGCACAAACTCAAGATACAAGGCGTCTTGCTTATCCCTCGGTCGGGAGCCCTAAATATAGCGACTGGAGTTTGTGAATGCTTTAGGGATTTGAGCTGCCAATGATGCAAACTCAAGAACACGGAGTCTTGCTTATCCCTCGGTCGGGAGCCCTAAATATAGTTGCTGAAACAGAAAACACCATCATGAATGGAGAAACTTTGTATTACTATCAGCGAACAACAATAACCTCTGACGCTTGGCTATCAAAGTCATTACTTGGAACACACAATAGTTGATGTGAAGGAAACCTCTGGCAGTACCAATTGTATGTGATTCTCATGAGTTACTTCCTCGAGGAAGAACAAACATTCTACTTGCAGCAGATGAAATGGGATTGACCAGTAGAAACCAATATGAATAAACTCAAACATCTTTGCATCGAGAAAGTCCTGGACTCTTTCTACCTCAACACCTTGTAAAGCTTGACATTATGACCAGGTTCCCCGAGAATGGAAAACACCGAGTATTTTCATCAAAATCAGGAGAGCTATATGTGGTGAGAAAGATCCAAAGCAACGGATCTTAACCAATTGAAATTCCATCAAACAGGGAAGCAACTAAACACCAGGCATGGGGATTACATCAACTTGCTTCTTATTTTTTCCGTCTATGTTGACAAGCGAAAGCTACTGACAAGGAAACTCCAGGATGAGGAGGTGACTCGGAATATGAAGCAGAACCTTGAGAATGAGAGGCGTCTCTGTAGAACACTTTTGATTACTGTCTGGCAGAAGATTCTGGCGAAGTCACGCAGAATTTTGTAAGTGCTTTAGGGATTCGAGCAATGCAAATGGTGCAATGCTCAAGATAGACAGTGTCTTGCTTATCCCTCGTGCGGGAGCCCCAAGCAATTTCAAAGACTTGTAGATCGTAACATCACGACCAGGTGCCCCAGAATAGAACTCACACCTAGTTCCATCATCATCAAGCAGAGAATCTGCAGGCATCCACATAATATGGAGCTTAACCAGTTGCAAATAAAGCAAACGTGGAAGCAAATGAGCATAAGACAAGTCTTCAAAAAGCACCTCAATTGAGCTTTCATCTTAGTCACCCCACAAAGTTGTTTCATGACTAATCTTTGAACATACAATAAGAACAAGTCAAGTCTCTGAGTCTGGTGAGAATACCAAGTCTGAATAAGAGATCCTTGCTCTTGAACACCTGTTATGCAGGAAGTGTATGGAATGCATGATATGCGTGCAATGCCATGTTCATTCGATTTCCAAGGAATCCTCGTGTTATGATTTTTTTAGAAAACAAGAGATGGAAAAGCTCAACACGAGGCTTAAAGATATGATTCCTTGGAAATGAAAGGAACATGTATGCTAGTTATTTTTTGTACATCATTTTTTCACAAGTAAATATGCAATGATGCAATGTAGTGGGAACCAAAATACTGGATATATCTGATGATGCCGAGAAATCACACGGCACGAGTTCAAAGGTTCGGCATAGTTTCGGACCACCACACAAACCACAAGTCACCAACGGAACAAGTTACCATCGGAACCAGAACATAGAAATAGAACATAGATTACCACTCGAACCAGAACCATAGTACCCCACGAACAGGAACCAATAGTACACTCGAACGAGAACAGCGGTAACCCACGAACAAGAACAGCGGTCACCAACAATGTACCTGTTATATGATCATTGATTCCCGCCCCACTCACGGGTAAAATCTAGGCCAGGGTAGGTCGAAAAGCCAACAGAGGATCGAATGTAGGCGTTATCATACGATATTACCTCATTCCACCAAGCTCTGCCCGTGGATACGTGATCAGATCAATCAGGCATACGCCTTCTGTCCGTCACGGCCACTCTAGTC
Organism: Vicia villosa; assembly: GCF_029867415.1. Taxonomy (NCBI): domain Eukaryota; kingdom Viridiplantae; phylum Streptophyta; class Magnoliopsida; order Fabales; family Fabaceae; genus Vicia; species Vicia villosa. Next base: position 37,647 of record NW_026705232.1, read on the forward strand.
CTAGTTCCTAAGGTATCACTCATGACCTGAGTATTGGGTCTTTTACCTCTTGAAACACCCACCCACAGATAGAGATCCAGACAGTCCAGAATATGATGCAGAAAAGTAAACGCGCACATAGAATGCAATGCAAACAGGTAAATATGCAAAGCAATAAAAACACCCAAAGATAAACACACAAGCGCTAGGATCGACTCGCTGAGTCCGGAACAGCAACAGGTCGAGACCTCCCCAGCAGAGTCGCCAGCTGTCGCTACCGCGAAAATTAACAGAGTCGCCACTAACATGTTTATCCTAAAAAGGAAGGGAATGCCAGCAAACCACAAAACAAAACAACGGTCTCACGACCAGAGAAAAGGGGTAAGGGAGTCGGTTACGCGAGGGGAAGGTGTTAGCACCCCTCACGCCCATCGTACTCGATGGTATCCACGCTTGTGTCTAAATCTATGGTTGTGTAACAAATCTACGCTAATCTTGACTAAAATGAATGCAGAATGTAGGGAAAATAAAGGATTATGCTCGCACGGGCCCTACCCCGCTGCCTACGTATCTGTTTTGCATAATCAGTGCTACCGTAGCTCGGCTAACTAATTTCTGTTTGTTTTGTGTTTTTTAGGTGAACGAGTTACATTCACACTCCGCTGCCCGACCTTTGGAGACTTATGCTTGGGAATGGAGCGGAAATAACGAGCTCTTAAGAAAAGAAAATCAAAGAGCGTGGTTTGTGTTTTAATGAATGCATGAGGAAAGCCTAAGCTAAAGGGGAAAGCTTGCTACCTAATGTTATCATACAAAGGGTACAAGTCTCAGCTAAACTATCAACCTACGAGGGAAAAGGGAAAGCACACAATGAACACACAAACGAGCATCCGCTTGTAAAGCAAACAAACCAACGGTACTGACCGAATGGTAGAAAAGCGGTCCCGCCATAGCCAAGGGGAGCAACTCAACCCAAGCCAACCAAGCATTAGACCTTGCGAAAATGATCGGGCCATAGACAAGAGGGCGGACCCCTCTCAGCAACCAAGCCGTCACGGATCGTAAAGGAAAATGGTGCGTGCGTACACCGAGCATCAACGTCGAGCGACGCGAGCTATAGGAAAGGCGGGGGGGTCCGTCTACATGAACCCTTTTCCTGACATACTCGATAACAAGATCTTGTGCAGGTTCAGAAGCAAGCAACGCATGGCGTGCGCTTACTGAACGGACTCGATGAGACTAGGCGGGGGTTGAGTGCTAACCCTTTCCGCATGCCTTCCATGAGGACTTAACGGAGTGCCATATAGGACTTATTACACCGTGGCTCTCTGCCGCAAAGCACAAATGTAAACACACCAACAAAAACAGAGCCTCTTTCGAGAGATTGGCCAGATGCATGCCTAAGTCCTACTTCTCATGTTAAAGGATGATGCGAGAAAGCGATAAAGTGTGAGAGAAATAAAATGAAACGGAATCAATACCAAACGGATGATGATCCGTGAACTAAAGCGAAGCAAAGCGAAGAAACTAGAATCCCGAGAGCGAGCTAGCAAAGCAAAAGCAAATGGTCAGCACACCGATTAGCCATGAAAGCACACAAAGATCGACATGCGCGTTGAGCATAATCACAATACACGTGCAAGAGGAACAAGCAAACCAAACAAGCAGATATAAAGTAATAGGAACGTGTCTCCAAGATGAGAACACGATGCGAGTGAATGAGATTGTGTCCCGCAAATAAAGCGGAACACTCAAGCAATGAGCGTCGATCGGTGATTATCCAAGAGCCTTGCACATTAGCACGTAAGTTAGAGATAACAAACATCACAATCGGAATTGTGTTATTGCTATAAACCGAAAGAAACGGGCAAGTAATGTAAACATGAAATGGACAATGAAACATCAAAGAGAAATCAAACATGAATGATCTACAAATTAATGAAAACAAAGTATCTAGATAGATAGTACATCTCATAAGCTTTCTGACGATATAAAGAACGTGTAAATCGGAGTTACGAGCAAAAAGTTACGAAAGATTAAAGTTATGGAAAAAAAACACACAGGGGAACCGGTTCCCCCATTTGGGAACCCGGGTTCCAGGGCATTCTGCCATCCGTTTTGGCCTCTGATGGATGGAAACCGGTTCCCCAAAGCTAGGAACCGGGTTCCACTGTTTGAAAATCACTTTTTTGCTATTTTTTATGCTTGGGAACCAATTCTACCCAACTTGAAACAATGCCAACTTGCAAGCATCATGAAAAGCCATCAAAACACATTAAAAATACAATGAAACACCCATGGAAACAAGGCACGATATCAAGGCAACAATCGATGGCATATGAGAAGATGTGAACCAAATATCAATGTGAGGCATGCTAGTAGCAATAAGCGAACAATCATCAAGCATCAAAGCAATAAAGCCAAACATATATCGATTTCAATGATTAAGCCCAAGCCAAACATATATCGATCTCAAGGGTTAGACACAATGTAGCATCTTGGCGAAGGATAGTCATTAATCCACAAGTCAATTAGGCCAAATAACAACAAATCAAGCAAAGTGCGACGCGTCAAGCCAAACCACAACTCAAATATCATCACCAACAATTATATAAATGCAACAATGGCAACAAGTATTTGCACATGCGATAGTGATCAAGCTACACAACATATTCAAATCATGACTTAAGCATCAAGCAAGGCACATTATCAAGCAACAATTCACCGCATGCATTTGTACAAACACCTTGAGTGCGTCGCAAGCAACATACATGAACATCATCAATTATGCACGTAAAATCAACACCGAATCATGGATTCAAACACGAATATCGCAATTCATCATCAATGATCATTAATTACATGCAACAATTATTAGATCTCATCAAATCACTATCAATTCTATCAATCCACATGCAAATTCACTGATCAATCATCATCAATCATCAATTAATCAACAACAAAATATGAATCTAAATTCGAATCCTCATAATGATCAACAATTAAGCACTTAATTCAAGATCCAAAAGCTTACCGGATGGAGATCTAGATCGACGCGCGAACACGAACACGATACGAACGCGAACACGACACGAACGCGACACAAACTCGAAAACGAAATCCGAAGGGAGAGAGAGGGAGGGCGCGCGAGATGTAATGAGGAGAGGAGAAGAAATTCGAACTTCCGATCTTGATTCTTCAATCCATGTTCTTGATCTTGGTGAAAATTGATGAATCTTGATGAAAGTTTTATGTAATTTGTGGTTTTGATTCAAGAGAATTGAGAGAAAGTGTTTTTGATCTTTTGGTGAATTGAAATTATGAGAACTCCCCCCTTGATTTGTGAAGAGCAAAAAGTTTATATAATGTCAACACGAAATGTCCAAATTGCCCTTGGTGCGTCTTATTTTGGCTCGTTTTTAAGGAAACTCGGTTCGGCTCTGAATTTCGGAACGAAACCAATGCCACTGTGAAGATGACCAAATTTGTGACTCGTCGCCGCGAGAATCGCCTCAATCCGATAAGCGATGAAGAAATTACGCGCGTTTGAATGACGAGAAACGTCGATTCATCCGGCGCGACTGTGCAGAATTTTGGGAGTACCGCTCAAAGAACTCGACAAAACTCCCACTTCGGCTCAAAATCTGAACAGGCATGTGTGACGAAGAATTGAAGCTAACGAAATTACTGAGAAAATGCCGCTGGAATGGACTTCTTACGATAAAAATCGAAGGAGTTATGAATTTTCGAACTCGGCGCGATATACTCGAAAACACACTTTTTACCGAAACAACGCGATAATCTTTAAAATGCTGGGAGTTTTCAGTGCATAATTGGCCTTCGGTCCGAACATATGAAATATTGATAATTATGGTACGGAGCTCCAGTTAAATTTTCAAGCGAATCTGACGAGCGGATTGTGAGATATGAATTTTCTGAGATCCGATATCCTACATTCAGCACTGTTTTTCACTGCGAAATCTCAAGTAACTTGCAAATTTGACGACCTTCCTCAAAGAATTGGCTTCCGAGCCAAACACGAAAGTTGTAGATATCTTCGAAACAGTTGAGGCAACGCGGGAACTTAGCTCATATCACCTTCCAAATAGGACTTGCGAATTTTCTCGTATTTACACTGTTTAAACCATTTTTCACACCTTATCTTCTTAAACCCATGAAAACTCTTTATTATTTTTCTTCAATTTTTGTATGACGAAATAAACGTCTTGGATAACTTATAGCTCAAATAAAGAGGACAAATTTTGGGGTGCAACAGATGTGAGCACTTGGATAGCTTCCTTAGACCTCAAGGAAGATGTTTATGTGCTCAAATTGTCTTGGCACATTCTAAAACCTTCAACCCGACCCCAACTACAAAAGCTCCAAATTGAAAATGAATATGGTGATCCTGGAGTTGCAGAGTTGGAAAGAGGACTTGGATCACTTCCACATAGTACCTATGAAGTGTTAGAACACTCACTTTCAAGGGAGAAGCTCTTGTTTGAATAATTCACTTCTTCTTGCTAAGAGATCTTTTGAAATCCATGAGTGAAAGAGAGAGATAAAGAAAGCAAGAACTCAAGCTACTTTGGTGTGAATTTGAATGAGAATAAGCCTCCTATTTATAGGCAATTGGACTGAGATAGTAAGAGAGTGAGGTGAGCAAAGTGATGTCATTTTTTAGTGAAGCTTAGGAGTGAAGAAAATGTGAAATATCCAAAAATGCAATGATGGCTTTTTTGATTCCTCTTGATCCAAGCCCTATCCCTTTATTTGATTTGATCTTGCAAATCATTTATGATGTTTAGATGCATCCATTTGGCTTTGGAAAGATTCCTTTGATAATTCATCAATTTGCCACAAATTCCATTTTGTAATCATTACATTATCACATGGGATTTGAAAATTCTTTGTACTTGGCAAATTTGATACAATGATGCAATATGTTCTACTTGATCCTTTCTGATATTATTTGAATGTAGGTGCACCAATTTGAAGAGGTACTTGCATAAAATTGGCAAAATGCAAAGTTGGTTATGCCTAAAATCCAACTTTAAGTGCCTTACTCCCACCATGCATAACTCTTTGCTCAAATTGAATCAAGAGATGATTTTTAGGACTCTTTGGAAAGCTTATATGATGTACTTCAACTCTCTTATTAAGGTCTTGGAATGATTCATCATGGATCTTGGAGAAAACAGTCTTGGAAGTTGGTGAAAAATTTGTTAAAAAGACTTAGAATTTTTCTAAGTGTTTTGGGAAGGAACTTCATAGGCTCACATCTCTTAAATGATTGATCTTTTGAGAAAACTTTATATGGGACAAAGTTGTTCATTGGGTCAAGATCTACAACTTTCATGTTAGAATACTTTTTAGTTGCATACTTGAAATTGAAAATTACTTGCTCATGAAGTTATGACAAAAACATTTGAAAACACTTAGAATTTTTCAAACTTTTTGAATTTTCAAACTTTGACTTTTGTTGAATTTTTGATTCTTGGTTGATTTTTCTGATTTTTCTTGATCAAGTGACTTTAATAATAATATGTTGATAATTTTGATCTTCAAAAGTCCATGGTTAACCAAATTTCTCAAGAGTCAGAGTTAAACTTGTACAATTGACTTTTTCCAAATGAATTGCATTCTTGGAGATTTCAAGTGAATCAAGATCTCCTCCTTAAATGAATGATGTGTGTGGGTTACATTGAAGAATTATATTTTCTTGAGCTATGGTTTGAGCCATGGGATGTTGTCCTGGTCAAAATTGAACTCCCAAGGTGAATTAGGTAAAAAAACCCTAATTATGGGCCAGAGGAAATTGGGGGTTGTTGAACTTGAATTGAAGTACATATTGAATTGGATATTGATATGGGAATTATTTGAAGATGCTTGAGCTCTTTGGATCATGCTTTCAAGCTTTGTGAGTCTTCCCAAGTGAAAGCCCTGACTTCAGTCCCTGATAGGCTCAAAATCCTAATCTGGTGACTTTGATGGATTTGAGGTTTGATGCCTTGAGATTGGAGATCATATGTAGATGAATGAAACATCTTGATCCCTATGATTGTGTTGAGGATCAATTTCAACCATTGATTGATCCTGAAATTCCTGGTTGGAAACCCTAATCTGAGTACTTGGTGAACAAGTGACTACTCTGGGTATCTCCTCTGAGTTGATGGAGTAGTTGAGATGTTTATATGATGTGACATCTCAGGGGGTCAAAATTAGGGTATGACAGGGGGATCGAACCCCAGACCTTGTGCAAGAGATGATACTAAGAGCGCGCGTTGGGCTACTAGGGAAAATGATGTATTCGTTAAATAATACGCGTTCCACTCAAAATATATTAAAACGCGTTCCTGAGTTCAAAAATGGAGCCACCACCATGTTCATCTTCAACTTAAAGATTTTGATTTATTGAATTTCTATCTCCCTCAATTCTCAACCAAATGCAATGATCCAAACATGAAATTTGCTCGTTTTTTAAAAAGGAACATGATGGTTGTAACACCCGGTATTTAGTTAATTATTTAATTATATACATTCAAATTATTTCGAATTTAATTGTTGAATTTGTGGAGTGTTGATAATTGTTGACATGGGTTTTATGATTAATTAGTCGATTAATTAATTGATTAAGTTGTAGAAATAGTATTGAAGAAATACTAGATTTATTATATGGACCTAATTAAGTGATGGTGGTAGTAAAACGTGGGGTGTGAATGTTAGGCCCAATAGGTTTAATGAAATTAGGTTAAGATAAGGATTAGGCTAATTAGAAGAGAAAAAGTCTTGGGGAATTTGTTATGGGAAGTTGTAGAGAAGAGAGAAAATAGGAGAGAAATTCATTCCCGTTTTTCTTGCAGCAGTCTCACTAAATCGAAGATCCCCGATTCGTTAACCGTTGGATCGTCACCAAATTTTGTGGGTAGGTTCGCAACACCTATATCTAACTTTTGACCGTTGGGATCTTCAAAATAAGGTCTGAGTTGTGAGATATCATCATCGCACTGTAGCTGCAAATTAAGGAAAATTTTCAGCTTTTTATTCGGATGAAAAGAGGCAATGTTTGGGAGCTAAGGCTAGATGGCTTCGATCGGTAGAATTGTAGAATGGACTCCGAATACAAGGTAAGGGGTGGGGTTCTAACTCTATAACCGGACTCATGATGAATGATATGTGGGGGTTAAATTCGTAGGAAATTATTCCTGATTAGTTGTTGTGATTCTGTTGTGTTAATTCGATGAAATTAGTTGTTGTTGTGGTGATAATTGTTGTTGTTTTATGCGAAGTTGAAGGATGTTTCAGTGACGATGTATACCTCTATTTATTAGTATAGCGACGATATAGGCTTATGCCTTGTGACGATGATGTTGTTTGTTGTGTGTGTTTGTTGCATTCATATACATATGCATTTTTTGCGACGGCCTGGATTGGCAAATTAGCGACGAAGGCTTATGCCTTGATGCCTCTGTTTAACTGGCAATTGGCGATGGGGGCTGAAGCCCTGGGTACCACATGCATGTGCAGTTGTAGAGTCTCATTGTATGTGGCATGAGTGTGATTTAATTGTGATGTGACTTGAGTTGTTGTTAAATTGTGATAATGTGGAGTTGTAATTATAAATTGTTATACTAATGACGTGTTGTGACAAGTATTGTCTGGAAGATGAGAAATAGTTGTTATAACTATTAATATGTTGTCGTTATTGATTTTTGTTAATTATAACTGTTCAGGTTAATTGTTATTATAAATGTAGTCTGAAAGCTGTAACGTGATAATTTCGTATGATTAAATTCTAATATATTGTTTATCATGCGTTTGTTTATATTGGTAGATATCTCACCCTTTCTGAATGATGTTTCCCTACCATGGGAAATTGACAGGTACTCAAGATAGCGATGGAAATTTGAAGTGATTTTATGAAGTCTTTAATTGCTGTTAATCGAGTTGGTGTCTTGCTCTGATACGTAGCACTCGGGGGGATAAAGCGGTTGTTTTATTTATTAATTTGTTTGCTGAATTTTTAAGTGAATTATGTTTTAAATTGTAACTTAAAGTTACTGTGCAATGATGCTACGATTTGATTAGAATATTTATGAAGTTTGATGATTCCGCTGCGAGTTAACTATTTAATTTGAAACAAAGTGATTTTTTAATAATGATTTAATTGTCCGTTTTAAGTTACGTGCTATGTATCTATATGAAGGCAATTAAGCCATAATTGTTTTTGAATGACGAATATGTGATACCTCAAATGAAAGTTGTTTGCAATTTATACTCTGATTTTTATTATAATTACCGGGTAGATTTGGGGTGTTACATTAGTGGTATCAGAGCCTGGTTGGTCCGTCCGGCCAGAGTCGTTTAATTGTTGTTTATCCCTTAGTACGCGACAAGTGTGTATAACACTGTCGGTACTTGTTGCTTTCTGGTTGTTGCAGGAATTAGTTTGAGCGAAGTGGGGGAGAAGCTTTGCTTCTCGGATGTGGTTCAGTTGCAAGTTCGCAAAGAGGATTGTTGTCTTGGTGTTTCGGAAACTGAATTTCGGCAAAAGAATGTGTCTCTCGAGTTATAAAAAGTTTGGGAGTGAGGAGATATGTTAAGAGTTGTTTGGAATATGTTTAAGTTGAAGAAAAACAGGTTTTGGAGTGAAATTTTCGTAAGCAAAACGCAGGAAATTGCTGAATGTTTTGTGAAACTTCAAAAATTCATAACTTGAGTTCTGGACATCCGATTTGAGTCCCGTTTGAAGCGTTGGAAAGCTAACGAGATGAAATTTATTTTAAAAATGGTTCCATCAGCTTTAATAGAATTATTTGTAACAAGATGATGTTGGAAAGAGATGAAGTTTGCGTTTACGCTTGTCCTTGGGACCAGACTTGTGCGCTGGTGTCGCGCTGAACGTTAGTGTCAGAGTTGAGTGAATTGAAGGAGTAATTAAAGGGTTTGTTTAGAAGAAATTTTAAGAATTAGGTGTACCATTTGAGAAGTTTTGGAGATACGGTAAGGAGTGTTGCCACATGGCGTCGATGTTCGCACTTTCGAATAGCGTTGGAATAGTTTACAAGTTAGTAACGGTTATATTGAAGAAGTACCGGAATGGTCGACATATGTGTAATCGATTTGAGATGTGTTAATGGTTTGTTATGTTGGATGGTTGGACGTGGAGGTGAAGTTGATGATGGTTGTATCGGATAAATTTTCGAGGACGAAAATATTCTAAGTGGGGGAGAGTTGTAACACCCGGTATTTAGTTAATTATTTAATTATATACATTCAAATTATTTCGAATTTAATTGTTGAATTTGTGGAGTGTTGATAATTGTTGACATGGGTTTTATGATTAATTAGTCGATTAATTAATTGATTAAGTTGTAGAAATAGTATTGAAGAAATACTAGATTTATTATATGGACCTAATTAAGTGATGGTGGTAGTAAAACGTGGGGTGTGAATGTTAGGCCCAATAGGTTTAATGAAATTAGGTTAAGATAAGGATTAGGCTAATTAGAAGAGAAAAAGTCTTGGGGAATTTGTTATGGGAAGTTGTAGAGAAGAGAGAAAATAGGAGAGAAATTCATTCCCGTTTTTCTTGCAGCAGTCTCACTAAATCGAAGATCCCCGATTCGTTAACCGTTGGATCGTCACCAAATTTTGTGGGTAGGTTCGCAACACCTATATCTAACTTTTGACCGTTGGGATCTTCAAAATAAGGTCTGAGTTGTGAGATATCATCATCGCACTGTAGCTGCAAATTAAGGAAAATTTTCAGCTTTTTATTCGGATGAAAAGAGGCAATGTTTGGGAGCTAAGGCTAGATGGCTTCGATCGGTAGAATTGTAGAATGGACTCCGAATACAAGGTAAGGGGTGGGGTTCTAACTCTATAACCGGACTCATGATGAATGATATGTGGGGGTTAAATTCGTAGGAAATTATTCCTGATTAGTTGTTGTGATTCTGTTGTGTTAATTCGATGAAATTAGTTGTTGTTGTGGTGATAATTGTTGTTGTTTTATGCGAAGTTGAAGGATGTTTCAGTGACGATGTATACCTCTATTTATTAGTATAGCGACGATATAGGCTTATGCCTTGTGACGATGATGTTGTTTGTTGTGTGTGTTTGTTGCATTCATATACATATGCATTTTTTGCGACGGCCTGGATTGGCAAATTAGCGACGAAGGCTTATGCCTTGATGCCTCTGTTTAACTGGCAATTGGCGATGGGGGCTGAAGCCCTGGGTACCACATGCATGTGCAGTTGTAGAGTCTCATTGTATGTGGCATGAGTGTGATTTAATTGTGATGTGACTTGAGTTGTTGTTAAATTGTGATAATGTGGAGTTGTAATTATAAATTGTTATACTAATGACGTGTTGTGACAAGTATTGTCTGGAAGATGAGAAATAGTTGTTATAACTATTAATATGTTGTCGTTATTGATTTTTGTTAATTATAACTGTTCAGGTTAATTGTTATTATAAATGTAGTCTGAAAGCTGTAACGTGATAATTTCGTATGATTAAATTCTAATATATTGTTTATCATGCGTTTGTTTATATTGGTAGATATCTCACCCTTTCTGAATGATGTTTCCCTACCATGGGAAATTGACAGGTACTCAAGATAGCGATGGAAATTTGAAGTGATTTTATGAAGTCTTTAATTGCTGTTAATCGAGTTGGTGTCTTGCTCTGATACGTAGCACTCGGGGGGATAAAGCGGTTGTTTTATTTATTAATTTGTTTGCTGAATTTTTAAGTGAATTATGTTTTAAATTGTAACTTAAAGTTACTGTGCAATGATGCTACGATTTGATTAGAATATTTATGAAGTTTGATGATTCCGCTGCGAGTTAACTATTTAATTTGAAACAAAGTGATTTTTTAATAATGATTTAATTGTCCGTTTTAAGTTACGTGCTATGTATCTATATGAAGGCAATTAAGCCATAATTGTTTTTGAATGACGAATATGTGATACCTCAAATGAAAGTTGTTTGCAATTTATACTCTGATTTTTATTATAATTACCGGGTAGATTTGGGGTGTTACAATGGTGATCTTTAATTTCATTTATTTTAAGTGTAAATCAAAATTCATAGTATAAACTCTAAGAACCCTAAAATTGAAATTTTGATATGAAATCGTGTGCGTTCATGATTTTGTTCAATTAAGTGAGGGTTAATGATCTATTTGCATGCAAAAAGATTATGGAAACTTGTTTTAACAGTTATGGTGCATGAATCACAGAGTTTAGAAAAAAGACACTAACCTTTAAAGTTGAAAATCAAAATCTTGATATGGATGTTTCACTTGCAAGATTATGATCTGGGAAGCTTCTATGATGATTATGGAAGGTGTTTGAATGCTCTAATTGGACTGAAAGCTTTTGAATAGCTCTGCTCGACCTCAACTGAAGCAACTCCAAGTTGAAGATGAAGATGATGATTCTGATGTTTCAAAACTCCAAAAAGGAATTTGATCCCCTCTATATGATGTATATGAAGTGTTTGAATGCTCACTTTCAAAGGAGAAGCTCAGGTTTGAAGAATTCACTTCTTCACTCCATGAAACTTTGAAAAAATGAGAAAAGAAGGGAATTTTGAGAAAGCAAGAATTGAAGTTGCTTTTGTGTGATTTAGAATGAGGAAGAGGTCCCTATTTATAGGCAAATGGCATGAGGTAGTCTTGCAGCCAATGAGTTTGGAAATTGAATAACTTAGTGAGTAAGTTATGAAGAATATTTCATTTTTTGCAATTATGATTTTGGCATGGTTAGGATTCAATCTCTTAGCTTCTCATTCCTCTAATTACAAGTTCAAATCTGATTTTATGAGTCATTCAATTTAGCATTAGGAGATATTTTTTATGAATCACCATTTTTTCATGATTTCAAATTTGTAATGATTACATTTTCACATGGTAAGTGAAAAATTTTGTACTTTGATGTACTCTTGAAATGATTCAAAAATTATCCACTTGCTCTTGGTTATGAATATGTGCTAATTTGAGGAATATCTTATGAGAAATTGGTGAAGTGCAAGACTAGTTATGCTTAAAAACTAGTTTCATGAAACCTTGTTTGAAGTTCCATAACTTCTTGTCCAAGTAAAATCAAATGATGTTTTAAGACTTTATGGAAAGCTTGGAGGATATACTTCAACTCTCTTTTTGATGACTTGAATGAATTCATCTTGGATCATTATGGAAAATGGCTTTGAAGTTGGTGAAAAATTAGGTTAAAATGACTTAGAGAATTTTTTAAGTGTTGGAAGAAATTTCATGGGCTCATAACTTAAAACCCATTCACTTTTTTTGAAAATTTTTACCTTCGCAAAGTTGTAGACCTTCATTTTCTCTTCAAAATGAACTC